>NC_022013.1:83453976-83455176 GCF_000317375.1 Microtus ochrogaster
AAAAAAAAAAAAAGAAAAGAAAGAAGAACACAAATGGGTTCATAACATGAAATAAAACCTCATACAGCTCTTGTGTGTGCTGCAGTAAAAAAACATTGGGGCTGGAGAGATGCCTCAGTAGTTGTGAACACTCACTCGCAAGGCCGCAAACAACTGTGTGTAACTCTAGTCCCAGGGGATCCCCTGCAAGCATGTGATGCACAGATATATTTGCAGGCAAAACACATAAAATAATAATAATCTTTTTAAATTAAAAAAAATTTTTCTGATCCTCATGTTTTTTTTTTCTATTGACTTCTGTTCTGGTTGTTTTTGTTGTTAATTTGACACAACCTAGAGCCTCCTGGGAAGAGGGAACTTCATTTGAATAGTTAGTTATTCAGATTAGTCTTTGGCCATGTCTGTAAGAGATTATCTTGATTGTAGAACTGTGAGAAGCAACCTCCCTAGGCAGATGGATAAAGACTGTATAAGAAAGCCAGGGCTGGAGAGATGAATCAGAGGGTAAAGGCACTTTTGATGCTCTTGCAGAGGACTCGGGTTCAGTTCCCAGCACCTACATCTACTCACAACCATCTGTAACTTCAGTTCCAAGACAGCCTGTGCTCTCTCTTGGTTTCTGGGCACCAGAGATACACAGTGAACATCTATACATGCAGGAAAAACTCTCACAAAACATACAAAATAAAAATAAGTAAATCTTGAGAAGAAGAGAAAGCTGACAATATGAACAGGTGAGCAAGCCATTAGCAGCATTAAGTGTAAGCCAAATAAATACTTTTTTCCCTAAGTTGCTTTTGGTCATGACAGCCGTAGAAAGCACAGCCTTGTGTATACTAAACAAGTACCAATTACCGAGCTACAAAAAAACCTCACTCTTTTTGTTTTTTTGCTTTGAGACTGGATTTTTCTGAGAAATAGCCCTAGCTGTCCTAGCCTCCAGAGATCATGTGCCTCTGTCTTCTGAGTGCTAGGATTAAAGGTGTGTGCCTTTACTCCCCACCAAATCCCAACATTTGTACTTCTTCGTGTGTGTTCATGTACACTGTGAAATTTAAATGACAGCAGATTTATATCAAAAGATAATAAAGGCTAGAGAGAAGTGTTATAATACTTTTCAAGAGCTGAAAAAAACAGTCATAGAACTCTTTGTCCAATAAACATGTATTTGCTGTGTGTGTGTGTGTGTGTGTGTGTGTG
>NC_022013.1:83455977-83457357 GCF_000317375.1 Microtus ochrogaster
CTTGCCACGTAGCATACAAAAGGCCCTCAGCTTGTTCTGTACTGCGAGGGGAAACAAGGGTGGAAAATAAACATCAGCAAAGAATAATAGAAAGGATGAAATGTAAGTGGATGCAATAGAGAGTTTTCTGTGTGTGTGTCTGTCTGTCTGTGTGTGCACGCGTGTGTGCTTAACTTTGCCTGCATAAACACGAGTTAAAGCCTTTAGTACCTCTTGCGCTCACTGTCTTGGTGTAAAGACTACTGAAAAAGATTTGGCTTACAAATGGGTTCTTGGTGGAGAAGTCAAAATTTTATAGTTAGCCTCAGTGTTGTGGCGGTGTGAAGCTCAGCCCTGTGCTGTAGCTACTCAGAGTCAGGAACACAAAGGAACATAAGACAGTTTTGATAAGTAGTAGCTTTTGTTTTGTGTGGAAGGATATTTGTGCATGCATGTATGTGGAGAACAGCGCAGGGTGTCTTCCTCAATCTTCACCTGCATTTCAGACAGGATTCCTTGCCAAACGAGGAACTCACTATGGCTCGATTAGCTGACCAGGATCCTCTCATCTCTGCCTTCCCAGTACTGATGTTATAGGCAGTTGCTGCCATACTTTGCTTTTTATATGAGTTCTGGGAATTTGAACTTAGGTCTTAGTTCTTGCATTGTAAACATTTTACCAACTAAGTCACTGTCCCAGCCCCAGACCATTTGGCTTTAACTACCCAATGAACCAAAAATTTTAGCTTTTTTTCAAAAAGAACTTTCTGTCTTTTATTAATTACATTTTAAAAAAAGAACTATTCTATTTGGCTTATTTTTGTGTTTCTCTCTTCTCTAGATATCATTGACCCCGCCATTCTGCGCCCAGGCCGGCTGGACAAAACACTCTTTGTAGGTTTGCCACCCCCAGCAGATCGTGTTGCCATATTAAAGACTATCACAAAAGTGAGTAAAAGAAATGTCTTTCTTTTGTTATGTTTATGTCGTTTAAAAATGTTTTTATTTTGGCCTTGCGCTGGTGGCACACGCCTTTAGTCCCCAGCACTGGAGGGGGGGCCAGTTTGAGATCTGCCTAGAGCTAGTTCTAGGACAGGCTCTATAGCTGCAGGGAAACCCTGTCTTGAAAAACCAAAACAATCAAACAAATAAATAGAATTTTTAAAGATGGTTTTATTTTGTTTTATATATATATATATGTGTGTGTGTGTCTGCATGAATTTATGTGCACTAATATAAGCAGTTGCCTAATAAGGTCAGAAGGAATCAGCTCCTGGGGACTGGAGTGACTCACAGTTCTGAACCTCATCATGTGAGTGTAGCACGAATAATAAAAATCCAGAGACAGATATTGGGGTTCAACCTGACAATTAGAAGAGCAAAGCAGCCGGGCGATGGTGG
>NC_022013.1:83458537-83460452 GCF_000317375.1 Microtus ochrogaster
CCAGGCTGTCTTTCGGGCTGTTGCGTTTCTGCTTTCTAGGTACAGAGATTATATATGTGTGCCATCACAGCAGCCATACTTCATTTTAGATACTTACGTCACTAATGAAACAATCAGCACCTTGGTATTGCTCTTCTACTGCCCAGTGTTTGTTCCTTGTAAATCTTTGTTCAGTTTTGTCACGTTGGCATTCTGTTTAGTAGGCTTAGTGTCCGTGCTGTGTTTCAGTAGACCTCGTACTCAAAGCAGCACTTTTGTCATAGTTTGTTGTTTGTTTGTTTTTCCCAAATACACTTTCTAGTTTCTTTATTTTGGTTGATCCTATACCTATGTCATCATTGGGTTTATTCTACTTCTTGGTAGTTTATTCAGCTGTATTCCCGAAATTATTTTCAGATTAAGAATCGTTACTTTTTGTCTTTATAATCCAATGATAGGTTATCTGGGAATAATTTTTCCT
This sequence comes from Microtus ochrogaster, assembly GCF_000317375.1. Classification (NCBI taxonomy): domain Eukaryota; kingdom Metazoa; phylum Chordata; class Mammalia; order Rodentia; family Cricetidae; genus Microtus; species Microtus ochrogaster. Next base: position 83,458,998 of record NC_022013.1, read on the forward strand.
ATGTCATATAATCTCTCCATTGATCTTTGTAGAAATTGTAATGTGATTTGTTGTCATTTGTTTTGTTTTTTGATGGTCTCATGTAGCATGTCGTGTTACAATTTACTATGTAATGAGGTGACTCTGAATTCTGATCCTCTTGCCTCCACCCCCAAGTTCTGGGATTATAGGCTGGATAACTTAGGTATAGAACGCTCATAGTTGCTCAAATATGCTGATATGTGAAGAAAATTATTCTGGGTCCTCATGAACAGACAGAGGATATGTTGAATTCTGTCTTCAGAGCATCCTGTCACCATCATGGTAAAAAGCCCATTGGAATGAGCCAGAGCAAGCCAGGTTGTCTCTTGTCAGCTGCAGGACAGAATGCAAGCCCAGTTCGTTAAGTCCAGTGTTAGGAAAGGTCACTGAGCAGATCCTAGGTCTGTGACTGCCAGCTTGACCATGAATAGAATTTAGGTATTGAGAAATATATGTAAGAATTGTCCTCAGATTATACCTGGTGAATTTGTTCCTTATGATTGAGTTTTTGATTAGAAAGTAGATTTCAGGTAAAAGTCTCTAATGGCACATGGGATATATGTGGGAGGTTCAATGTGCTGTGTGCCCGTCAAGGTTAGATTGAAAGATTCTTTTGAACATTAAAGCCTCTCATAGCAGCTCCTGCCCATTGGGCTGCTTCCCAGCCCCCAACTCAATCTCCTCCAATATTGGCTAAAGATGCTTACCATGGTGGTGTTAACAAGGGTAACAAGATTGTCTCACTTTGGTGACCCTTGGAATGTTCCAGTCCTTCTGCATAATAAATCACTATGGTACAATCACCAGTACTATGTAAACAACTTTCCCCTCTGTCCTTCTAATTATATCACAGAATTATAGGACTCTTTTGTAGATGAAATACTAATTTGTTTTTTAAAAACATTTTAAAAACAAAAGTCACTGGAGGCAGAGACAGGCAGATCCCTCTGAGTTCATGGCCAGCTTGATCTACAAAGTAAGTTCTAGGATAGCCAGGGATACACAGAGAAACCCTATCTCTGTCTTAGTTAGGGTTATTTATAGCTGTGAAGAGGCACCAGGACTACGGCAATTCATAAATAAAAGTATTTAATTGAGATGGCTCACTTACAGTTTCGGAGGTTCAGTCTATTATCATCAGGATGGGGAGCGTGGAAGCATGCAGGCAGGTGTGGTGGTGGAGCTGAGAGTTCTACATCTTGACTCAGAGACAACAGGAAGTTGACTGTTGCACTGTGTGAAGCTTGAGAGGAGACCTCAAAGTCCGCCCTTATAGTGACACATTCCCGACAAGGCCACACACACCTCCTAATAGTGTCACTCCCTTTGGGGGCCATTTTCTTTCAAACTATCATATTCCACTCCCTGGTTTATATTGCTGTAATGAAATACCATGACCAAAAGGCAAGTTGGGGAGGAAAGGGTTTATTAAGA
>NC_022013.1:83460852-83469763 GCF_000317375.1 Microtus ochrogaster
TATAGTGGAGCTGGTAAGATGGGTCAGAGGGTAACGGCACCGCCTCCAAGCCTGAGGACCTTCGTTTTCAGTCCTCAGAACCCACATGATGGAAGGAAGGAAGCAACTCTTAGACATTTCTCCAGCCTCCACCTGAATGCAGTGGCATGTATGCACCCATATAGCCACATAAAGAACTTTTTAGTTAAAAATTTAGTTTTTGGATTTTAAAGTCTTTCATGTATATGAATTGACTAGCCATGCTGTGGCCATGGATGCCAGAAGAAGGTGTCAGATCTCCCAGAATTGGAATTATAGATGATTGTGAACCACCATGTATGGGTACTAGAAATCAGACCGAGCTTCTCTTGGAAGAGCAGCCAGGGCTATTAACCACTAAACCATCTCTTTAGCCTCTGCAGAAGTATTTTTTAAAACTATGTAGTGTTTGATTCTGCCATATAATCTACTTAGAATATTACTAAGGGTGATTTGTGTGTATAGTGCTTATGTTCCGTGTTGAAATTCTAAACTTTTCTGATTCTTGTCATTTTTAGCATCTGTAATTATGAACTGGGAGGAATTGGCTCCTTGGGTTTTAGATGAGGGATTAAAAAGCAACATGGTTTTGTTTTGTTTTTTGGTTGTTTTGTTTTTTGATGTTGTTGTTGTTTAAAAAGACATGTCATACTAATTTCTGACCTCTACATGAATATACAGAAGAAAATACAAACAAACAAATAAATAAGTACAACTTCTTGAGGCTCCTTTTGATCTCAACAAGTTGGGTTCAGTATTACTCTCCTTGTAGTCAGTCCTATAGCACAAATTCCTCCAGCTCCATGAGTATCAGTGGTTTGCCTTTACAGCTTCTTGCACGTCAGCCTGCCTCTTACCCTAATTCTCCAGATTGAACTCAGTGCACTCTACATTGATTGTGGAGTTGGTTCTACTCCCTTAGTCATCAGCCTTTCCTCTTCTTTAAAAACCAGTGAGTGATGTGCATGCATGAATCTTTAATGCCTCAAACAGCTCACTTTTCTCTCTTATTCAGAATGGCACCAAACCTCCATTGGATGAAGATGTAAATTTGGAAGCAATTGCCAATGACCTTCGTTGCAATTGCTATACGTGAGTATTTAAGTCTCTGGTCTCTTATACTCCTCTGGAGTATAGTTTCTTCATCAACAGGAAAGAAAAAGATGCCAATTTCTTAGGTTGGAAAAACTAATGAGGTTTCTTGTGTAGCACCTTATGTAGTGTCTGTCTGGCTCTTGCCGCTTCCTTCTCAGAGGATAGCTTACCTGTGCGTTTGGATGCTAAATTCCTGACATAGACTGTTCCTGTTGGTACTCAAGCTTCCCTGGCCACATTGTTACCCTTCACTCTTAGTTCTACTTTCAGAATATGTAAAGCATGTGCCTTTCACTAGATAGCATTTTCTTTAAGTACATCTGCACAATGGAAGTTAATCTGCATACATGTGCACATTGAGCCTGCAACAATAGCATGACACCTGATATTTCTATCATATTAAAGCCCTGTTGTTTGTCCCTAACATCTTTGGTACTTAGTATTTGCCCCTACAGCAAGAGTCAGATAATACTGGACTTCCCACAAAAAGTAAGGTGAGTCAGTGTTTCCGTCATTGAGGGCTTCGGTGCTGTTGCTCAGCAGTGTAAACTTAACTTCCAAGAGCTAGTCGTGAATGGTAGCGTAGACACTTGATTATTTGATGTTTTGTTCGAAAGAATTTTTGTGGATCATGTTAAAGCTGAGTGTAGGAAAGCTCCAGGCAACACTGATGTTTCATTGCCTTCTTAGGACTCTACTGACCCAACCTGTGATTATTACTTGGAATAATTATATAAAGAAACTTTGTGTGTGTGTTGGGGGGTGTACACATTCATCCAGGTGTACAAGTGCCTATGGGGGTCAGAGAACCTTAGGTGCTTGGGTGTTGTTCGTCAGCCTCCTTGTTTTTTGAGACAGGGTGGGTTTTGGTTTTGGTTTTGTTGTTGTTTTAAATACTGGAGCCCATGCCTGTTAGACTGAGCTGACTAAGCTCATCAGTGAACACCAGGGATCTGCCAGTCTGCCTTTGACTGGGTTTCTTTTTCTTTTTCCTTTCCTTCTTCTTTTTCTTCTTCTTTTTTTTTTTTAAATGTGGTTTCCATGAATTGAATTCAGGTCATTGTACCGTAGCCTCTGGGTAGATGTTTTATATCAACATTAATATCTATGGCTAAGTTTTATTTTTTATTTTTCATTGTATCATACTTTCCACAAATTTCTTTCTTTTAAAGGTTAAAAGTTCTCTAAATGAAAGCTAAAGGCTTTTTCCTGCTGTTCCTAGTCAGTTCGTCCCTTCATTCATTACTTTTTCTTCATTGTTAAGTATAATTGAGCATCTTTTAGAATACCTAGGAATGCATAAGAACATGTCTTTTATTACAGGGGTGCAGACCTCTCTGCTTTGGTACGAGAAGCTTCTCTCTGTGCCCTAAGACAAGAAATGACCAGACAGAGGAGTGTGATTGGAACAGGTATGAGGCTCTCTGAGGTCTCTCCATTCTAGTTTATCAGTCTGGATATTTAACAGCCCTGCTGCCTTTCAGGTGTTGCTTTTCTAGCATTTCGTAAAACTGTGTGTAATAAAGATGCCTTTTGGATGAGACCTTTAGGAACTGCTGTGGAATATTATGTACACTCGACGTGATAGTGGTTATTTAGTCCCTCTTAATAAGCAGATTGTATTCTGTCAATATGCACAAGTGATTAGATAGAGGCAAATGTGTTTGTTCACTGCCATTATCATGAGTGTGGCGGTGGTGGTGCACGCCTTTAATCCCAGCACTTGGGAAGCAGAGGCAGGGGGATCTCTGTGAGTTCAAGACCAGCCTGGTCTACAAGAGCTAGTTCCAGGACAGGCTCCAAAACCACAGAGAAACCCTGTCTCGAAAAACCAAAACAAACAAACAAACAATTTGGAAAATCTTAATTCTTTTACTAAAATACAACCCACTTGCCTGTTAAAATTCAACCGAAATTGTAAAGATTAAGAAATACCTAATTTTTCATATATCAAAATTTTCCTTTGAAGTATAAAATCAGATGACAACTTTTATCGCTCAGTGACAGAAATTTTCTTAGCATGTGCAAGGCTCAGGATTCTTTTCCTAGCACCACAAAAGCCAGGAAGTCCAAAGACAAAATCCATGTATTCTCTTATGGATGATATGGTCCCTTTTCAACACATTTGTTGTTTACCTCACATTTTAATAGTATTTTCGGTGTTACTATTTGGGCATGTGTGGCCTAAATGATTCATTTGTGACCTGTATTCCAGCAATGCCTAGTACAGAAGTAGCCCTTACTCTGCCTGGGTGTCTCTGAGTGCTTTGTAGTGTACAGATGTGCTCTCATGGGAACTTCAAGTGTGTACTTGAGTTTAAAAGTCTCCTTTTAAACGTGTGTGTTTATGTCTGTGGTGGTCAGGTGGGGGGAGAAATGTGCACATGAATGCAGGTACCCTCAGAGATCACAGGGGCATTAAGATCCCCTGGGACTGGAGTTATAGGTGGTTGTGAGTCCCCTGACATGGGTACTGGGAACTGAATTCAGGTCTTCTGTAAGAGCGGTGTGCACTCTTAATCCTGAGCCACCTCTCCTGCTCCACTTCCACGAATCTTAAAGCTAAATATTGTTACAGCAACGTAGGCTTAGCATAACATAGATTTATTGGCACACTTGCATATATTTATTAGGGTATTTTTGGGGGTGTTTTTGGTTTTTGTTTTAATGTTAAGATTTAGTTATCGAAACTTCTTTTTTTTTTTAGAAACTACATCCTGTTCCTTTTGGAAATTATTGATGATATACAAACTTAGAATATTTTATGGACAAAAATCAGAGCTTCGTTTGGTTGTGTACCTGTAATCTTAATGCTAAAGAAGCCAAAGCAGAAGGGTCTTAAGTTCATGGGTCACATGATAAGGCTCTGTTATATCTTCCTTGCTCCCACCTCCCACGCCACCAATTCCAAAATCATGTATGCTACTTTGTAAGCTGAATCTTACCACTTTCTTAGGGTATATTGGTGACTACAAGTTAGCAGGTCTTTTCTCATGTATTGGAGTTGCTACTCAATTTTCTGGTTGTTGCTTATATGCACATATAACGAATTCTGCCATCTCTGCTTTGCTGTGGCTTTCATTTTTAGCTCCCTGGTCTTTAAAGACTTTGTACACTTGCCCAAACCATATCTAACCCTGCTATCTAACTGATCAGTGACATGTTCAGCAACATGTATTACTTTGTTTTCGATAACTCGGTTATCTTAATATCTGTTTACTATTTTGAGTATAAATTGCTAACACTTAAGTTATCTTGTTAACATTGTAAACCAAGTTATATTTTAACATTTAGCTATTTTATCACTTAACCTGATAAAAATTACAACCCTTTCTAATCCAGTTTTGTGATGTACATGTCTACCGTTAGTATTTTTATCTTAGAGAACATCTAGCCTTTGTTTCTCAGTAGTGTGATTTTTGTGTTCAAGAATATACCCTAGGGTAATAATACAGGTTTCTGGTTATTTCTAGTTCTATTCACCATCTCTACTTAAAAATCTCTTATCGATTCTGCCTGAGACCACACTGGCCATTTTTGAAGGTGTGAGCAGCCTTCACAGCTTGACTTCAACTGTTTTTCTTCCATCCCAGTACCCTAAGAGACAGAGTGATTCCTAGCAGTCCTGTTTACCCAAATGAATGGAGAGATTCTCATTGAGGCAGGGCTGGGGAGGGGCATATGTAAATGTGCTTGAATAGGTTCTACCGGATCATCCATTTCAGTCTTTCAAGTTACTGGGCTGTACTGAGGTGTGTATTTGTGCCTTCCTCCACAGGTGAGCTCAAGGTCAGCCATAAGCATTTTGAAGAAGCTTTCAGGAAAGTAAAGCCATCTATATCAGTAAAGGTGAGAAACTTTCCTCAGTGTCTTGAAAAGAGGACGGAAATTACATCTGTGAATAGGAACTTAGAAATTTTGTTAATTTATTTTTTAGTGAGCAGTGGTCTCTTTTTATATCCTAAGCTAGCCTCAAACTCATGAGCCTCCTGCTTCAGCCTTCCAAGTGGCAGAATTACAGACATGTGCCACAAGACTCCTTCACGAGCACATATAATAGCAGGCCAAAACCTTAACTGTCGTATTGTGAAATGGTATAGCTACTTGAACAAAACATCTCTCAAGTTTATTATTAAATAAAAAGCTTAGGAATTGTGTCTGCAATATGTTAAGTATAGGAATGTGTCTCCGTATGCTATTTATGTTACAAAGGTGAAATAATTAATTGTAGTTTTGCTTATGTTTCCAGAAGGAGAGGTTACAGTATAGGAGAGGTTACAGTATAGGAGAGGTTACAGTACATTTACTTTGTGCGCGTCTGCCCGTGTGCTCATGCCAGCCTGTTGGAGTCAGTTCTCACCTACCACGTGGGGACTTAGGTCACCAGGCTTGGCAGCAATTGCCTTCATCCACTGGGCCATCTTCCTGGCCTAAGTATACATATTTCTAACACTTCATATGCATATTTTTAACATTTCTGACCTCTTTGCCTATCCAGAAGGAAAATTTAATGGAATTGACTTTGTTAACTCATGGTTTTTGATGCTGTTTGTTTAGGTTTGGGTGTGTGTTGTGTGTTATTTTGATTTTGTTCGTTTGTTTTGGTATTTGAGACAGCCCAGGCTGATCTCGAACCTCCTGTCTAATTGAGGATAACGTTAAATTTCTGATCCTCCTGTCTATACCTCCCAGTGACGACATTACAGACATATGCCACCACATACTTTGCTTTATGTGGTGTTAGAGGTTAAAGCCAGGGCTTTGTGTCTACCAGGCAACCAGTCTGCCAGAAGAGCTACATTCCCAGTCTGTGTCTGGTTTTTTTTTTGTTTTTTTTTTTTTTTTTTTTTTTTTTTTTTTTTTGGTTTTTCGAGACAGGGTTTCTCTGTGGTTTTGCAGCCTGTCCTGGAACTAGCTCTTCTAGACCAGGCTGGTCTCGAACTCACAGAGATCCTCCTGCCTCTGCCTCCCGAGTGCTGGGATTAAAGGCGTGCGCCACCACTGCCCGGCTGTGTCTGGTTTTTGGGGCAGGGTTTTACTCTGGCTTGGGCTGTCGTGAGCTCATGATGATCCTCTATTTGAGATTCCAGAGTGTGAGATTGTAGGCATGAGCCATCCCACCTAGCAAAATTGGCTTTTCTTAAATAGATTTTTCTTTTATTCTTTACATTTATTTGTGTGTGTGTTTTGGCGTTGGGGGTTGAGGGGGCTAGGGGAGTAATAACTGTACTACAGCATGCAAGCAAAAGTCAGATGTCTTAAGAGTTGTATCTTCTTCTCATGTGGACTGTAGGATTGAACTCGGGTTGTTGGTCTGGCAGTAAGCGCTTTCATCTTCTGAACCGTCATGCTGGCCCCAGGATATATTCTAAATAGCTGGAAGTAAATAGAACATATTGTAAGTTTTCCCTTGGGATAAATAGGTAGGAGTAGCATTACCATCTAACTGTGGGGGAGGTCAATATTGACAGTGACCTGCTGCATACCTAACTGGATTGACAGGGAGTTGAGGATGTGAGATGCTAGGTGTCTCATATTTTTTTTTACATTTTTTTAATGTTTAATGCTTTCAGCCTGCTTTATGGCTGTCTTTTTTTTTAAATATTTATTTATTATTTATTATGTATACAATAGTCTATCTGTGTGTATGCCGAAGGCCAGAAGAGGGCACCAGACCTTATTACAGATGGTTGCAAGCCACCATGTGGTTGCTGGGAATTGAACTCAGGACCTTTGGAAGAGCAGGCAATGCTCTTAACCACTGAGCCATCTCTCCAGCCCCTAGATGTCTCATATTTTGTACTGGAAGCTGGAACAGTCACGTTGGGAGCCATTCTGGTAGTTTCTTGGAGTGTTAACACACTTTAGAAGCGTTTACTCTTGTCTCCTGTTTCCCTCCGGACTCAGGGTAGTTTACAGGTCAGTGTCTCCTGGCCTGGTTTGCAAACTTCCTGGACAGTGATGGATTGTGGCACATCCTAGAAGGGAGCATGTAGAGACTCAGGATGCAGGAGCAAGGCAGAATCACTGGGTCCACAGCTGGGGCTTCTGTAACCAGTGCCGTAGGCGAGAGTCGTAAACAGTAGAGATTGTGTTTTCTCCCTGGTCTCAACCAGGGAGATCTGAGATCAAGGTGCTGTCTTGTCAGAGTTCTGAGGTTTCTGTCCCGCAGGTGTCGTCTTCTTCCTGTCTTCACATGTCCTTCGTTGTGCATTCTGTGTGCAAACTTCCTCTTGTACAATAACCCCAGTCCTGTGGGACTGAGGTTTTACCCTAACCACCTCTGCAGAAACCCTGTCTGTGGGGGCAACCACACGCTGAGGTCCTAGGGGCTAGGGCTTCAATATGGAAGTTTGCTGGTCACACGTCTTACCCCATAACTGATTGGTCCGCACTATGTGGTGTTTTCTGTCCTCACAGGATCAAATGATGTACGAAGCTCTGCAGAGGTCCCTCAGTCAGTGACGTTTCAGTACCTGGCATAAAGGTGTCCAGTGCATGGAACTCACCAAGAATCACCCTTACTCTGAAGGGTCTGTTCTCAGCCTGACACAGATGACTTCATTATAAGCATTTTATTTTCAAATTATTGAGACCCAACTGGAGAAGATGATGTTTCCCATCTGACCAACTTTGTGGAAAAACTACCTACCTCTTCATTAAGAAAAAGAAAGAAAAGGGGACTGATAAAGCCTTTTTCAAATAAAATTTTATTTTGAAATATCTTGATCATATGTAAAGTTACAAAAAACTTTTCCTGAGAAGTGGTCACCTCACTCCTCATCACCCCAGATACACATTCATGTAGGTTTTCTGTAAACCAGGATATTTTCCTATATAACCAACTGGTCAAAAACACTGACACATTGCTACTATTATCTAGTTCCAGCCGTCTTTCTCAGCTGCTCTAATGTCATTTCTAGTAAAAGGGTCTAGTCTAAATTAGCTATTCCAGTGTGTTAAGTCTTCTAGTTCCCTTAAATAGTTTCCAACAGTTTTTTTTTTCTTATTGGGTTTTTGTTTGGAAACAGTTTGTATGTGTCCTTGACTTGCCTGGAATTTATATTTAGCATAGGCTGGCCTCCGCCTCCTAAGTGTTCTGTGTGCCCCCAAAGCCTTTTGGAGTTCATAGGTCAGTGATTGGGTTCACTTAGTTTGCATCTTTTTGAAGATAGAGTAATAAACTGCACTGTCTTGGGTGGTAATGTAATTTCAGTGTCACTTAAGACCATCACTCTGGTTACATGATTCAAGGGCTTCTGATAAGCTTCTTTGTAGGAAGGTGTTTTCACCTCTTACACATGCATTCCACCCTCACAAGATTCAGAGTATAATTTTTTTAAATTTATCATTCATTTTTATGATTTGATTTTCAGATTGTCTCAGATTGTGTCTTTAGTGGATTTCTAAGATGTTTTGTAAATGATTTTGTATCATGATTATTTCATCAAACCATTTAATTGTTGCTGTCTAAAACAGGTCTAATTACTTCATTTTCTTCCTAAGTTTTTATTCAATCTCATTGTACAAAGTCTTTGAGATTACTTTTAAGAATGTTATTGATGGGGCTGGAGAAATGACTTAGTAATTAAGAGTACATAGTGCCCTTTTAGAGGACCAAGTGTGATTCCCAGCTCTTACATAAGCAGCTCAAAACTGCCTGTACTCCCAGCTCCAGGAGATCCTACACCTCCGACTTCCATAGGCACCTGTGCTCACGTACATGCAAACTCCCCCCCAACACACACTTTTTTTTTTGGTTTTTTTGAGACAGGGTTTCTCTGTGGTTTTGGAGCCT
>NC_022013.1:83469961-83470669 GCF_000317375.1 Microtus ochrogaster
ATAAAAAAATGAGATTGATAATGTGTTGACAAGATGGCCCAGCTGGTAAAGGCACTTGCTACCAAGCCACACAACCTGATTTTGATCCTGGAGACCCACATGGTAGAAAGAAAGAACTAAGTCCTGAAAGTTGTACTCTGACCTCTGTGGGTGTGTCTCTCACACATACATATAAATATATAAATTGGAAAAATATGACTGAAATAAAATCAGGTTTACAAAGGTCAACAAGACTCCTTTTTCTTGACTTCAGAGAAGTTTGCAGGTACTAAACAAAATAACACTGTTCAATGAAGGACATAAAGGAAAACGATATTAGATCCCAGGAGACCAACTGAGGCTAGAAGAAAAAACAAACCAGGATCAGTAGAGGTAGATAATTGAGGATGAGTGGGAAATTAGGAGTAAATGCCGGAAAGCCTTAAACAGTAAACCTGAACAGTTGAGTCTGATGCTGTACTTACTACATGCCCAAAAGAAAACACCACCTGGCATATCAGAGGTCTTCTGATAACCAAATGCTGGGTCCAAGCACATTTTACTTGTGGTAGCCTGGACATAAATGCAGACCGTATAAGGGCTGTGGCACAAGTTGAACAGAAGTCAGTTACTGAGCAGAAAATAGATTCCAGCATCTGCAAATGACATTTTTGAATATGCTCTACAGGTGTCATCTTCGTCCTGTCTTCACATGTCCTTCGTTGTGCA
>NC_022013.1:83471053-83472417 GCF_000317375.1 Microtus ochrogaster
CTTTTTTGCCTAATTTGGTGTGGGCCAGATACTGTTAATTGTTCTTTGATACCCATTGTAATTTTCTTTCCCTTTTGTTAAGAGCCTAGAAACCTGGGGTTAGTGAAGTTGTGGGTCACAGAAGAGAGCATACTGCCACCACATAGACTAGCATAACCCCTAACTGCATTCTGGAGCATACTCTCAGATAAGTATAGCTCTCATCCCACATCCAAGAAGCTTCTCTTTGCAGCAGAGCCCATTACAGAAACCACAACTGGCCATAGTGCAAAGATTAACTTGTTTGGTTCCCAGCCCCAGCAGATACATCTACAGCACAACTCCTGGACCCAATGCTCAGGGAATAGCAAGGAAGAGAGAGTGGAAGATTGTTAAGAGCCAGAAGATCAGAAGTCTGCTGTGAGATTGTGTCTCTTAGACACGACAAGGAAGCTACACCTGTGACACCCTAACAGTATGCTTGCCTAACAAGACCTGAATAGGCAGCTAAGGACTGCTGAGAGAGTTAGTCTCTCCCAGGGATGAGCCTCCCTAGTTGGTAATCGTAATCCAATAAAAAGTGACCAGTCCTGAAATATTAAACTGACTTAACAGATTGATAGGCTGTATTTTGTGTGTGTGTGTGTGTGTGTGTGTGTGTGTGTGTGTGTGTGTGTAAAACAAAAGGCAAGCAGTTCAAGAGTGACTGGGGAGCCGGGCACTCGGGAGGCAGAGGCAGGCGGATCTCTGTGAGTTCGAGGCCAGCCTGGTCTACAAAGGGAGTTCCAGGACAGGCTCCAAAGCTACAGAGAAACCCTGTCACGAAAAAAAAAAAGTGACTGGGGGTTGATGGGAAATGTTTGAGAAAGGGAAGGGGAAAGTGATGTAATTTTTACAAAGTTAACTATGACCAAAACCTAACGAGGATGTCATTGTAGTTTTTTCCTTTATAAATGCTGCATCCCTGAGCTTTGGATCAACAGTTCTTTGTGACAAGAGCCTGCGCTCTATATTAAATAAAGAACCCTTAGTTGGTCTTATATACATAGTGGTCTGTAACTTTTTTGTTTGGACTATAACAGATAAACTGCTGCTGGAAACCCCACAGCACCAGATCACACAGTTGGGGTAAAATCCTTCAGAGCCAGCTTTTACTGTTTTCAAGTTGATTCATCTCAGGTATGCTGACCACTGCAGAATGTCACACATTAGATAAGCATTTCCTAAAGAGTTTAACCATGCAGGGATCAGAACTATGAGGTAGTAGGAATCCCAAGTCACAAGTCTTAACCTCCCTAGGATTTGAGTTTTAGATTATGAGGTAAAGAAGCAGTAGGGCAGTCTGGAGTGGTAACGGCCTGTGATCCCAGCCTTTGCGAGGCTGA
>NC_022013.1:83473207-83478896 GCF_000317375.1 Microtus ochrogaster
AAAAAAAAAAAAAGAATCTATGACCTCGTTTACACACAGCCTGTCCATGCAGGTTAAGCAGATTAACACTTACTATGTTCTATTAGCAGAGGCTGCTTGTTCATTTCCTGGCCACCTAGACCCAAAATAATCACACAAAAACTATATATATTAATTAAAACACCGCTCAGCCTATTAGCTCAGGCTTCTTATTAACTAACTCATCTTAAATTAACCCATCCCTATTATTTTGTATTTTACCATGAGGCTCATAGTTTACCTGTAAGGTTCCATGGTGAGCATCCACCTTTCTCCTTCAGTAGCTACGTGGAATCTCCTTGATTCCACCTATTTTTCTCTATTTCTGCTTGAAATTCCTGCCTTGATCCATTCTGCCCTGTCATAGGCCCAAAGAAGCTAATTTATTGACCAATGGTAACAAAACTCATTCACAGCATACAGAGGGGAATCCCATATCACCTATCAAGCCTGACATGGTTTAGACAGCATCATTAGTTGGGGCTAGGCATTGCTCCATATGCTTTTAGTTCATTGAAGTTTCACAACCTTAAGATGGCTGAAGACATGCACACTGAGTGCAAGCGTCTCAAAGGAATAAACCTCTAGCAGTACTTTCTCTTCAGAACACAGATTTATTATTAATCATGAAAGCTCAGCCTTAGCTTTGGCTTGTTTCTAACTAGTTCTTATAATTTAACCTAACCTATGTTCTGTCACGTGGCTCATTACCTTATCTCCGTACTGCCCATCTTGCTTCTTCCATGTCTGGCTGGCGACCACACCTTTCTTCTCCCCAGAGTTCTTTCTCTACCCAGAAGTCCTGCCTATACTCTTCTGTCTAGTTATTGACCATTCAGCTTTTTATTACATCACAGCAATACATCTTCACACAGTGTACACAACATATCCCACAACATAAACCAGTCACCTGAGGTAGGTGACAAACACTGAGGTATCTGCAAAGAAAGAAAAGCTTTGGGAACAGAACAGCAGGAGACAGAATTCATTAAGTCTCAGCTTCAAGTGGAGGTGTAGACAGAAATTTCTGTCCCACCCAGTCTTGCAGTGGTTCAGTCCCAAAGAAACACCCAGAGTTTTTTTATTAGCTCAGGCTTATTATTAACTAGCTCTTACAACTTCAATTAACCCATAATTCTTGTCTGTGTGTAAACACGTGGCTTGGTACCTTTTCTTAGTGCAGTGTTCTCATCTTGCTTCCTCTGCATCTGGCTGGTGACTGTGTCTCTTCCAGAATTCTCTTAGTCTGGTTGCTCCACCTATACTTCCTGCATGGCTACTAGCCAATTAATGTTTTGTTGTTGTTTGTTTTGTTTTTCTTTTTTTATTTTTTTAATTAATTTATTTATTAAAGATTTCTGCCTCCTCCCCGCCACCGCCTCCCATTGTTTTGTTTTTCAATCAGTGTTTTATTAAACCAATACAAGTGACAAATCTGTACAGTATATAAAGCATTATCCCATTGCTGTTCCCCTTTTTTTCTTTTCAAAACAAGGCCCTGAATCTAATCTTTAACTTTTTTCCTGACCACTATAACAACTTGTAACCAACACACTAAACAAAGACAAACATCCATAACCCATCTTTGGAAATAAGAGTATAGTTTTCTAGGTTACTTCCTGCTAACTAGGGGTGCTGGTAATCTTATGGGGACCTAAAGAAAATTTAGGATTATGTTTAAGTCCTGACTGGAGTATTCTTTGAGACTGGATCATCTCAGCCAACAGTCTTGAGGTTGTTCTGGACGCAGAACTCAGAAGAAACTGCAACAGAGGTGCTCTGAAATGTTGATCATCTGGGCCACCCGTTCCCATTGGAGATTTTTTCAGGGGATCTTCCTTGATCAAACCTTATTTTTCTTAGCCAAGAATGAATCCACAGCAACTCATTTTCTATGGAAACAAAAGCAAAACCTCTTCTCCAAAGTAATGTATCTTTTTACTTAAAATTTGAAGTCAAGGAATTTTCAAAACACATAGGTTGGATTAATCCATCAGCTTTTATAATCAAATGTCTTTTAGCAGATGTTGCTCCTTCCTCAGCAATCAAACAATTCAAAGACAACAACATACAGTATTCAGACTCTGTGTATTTTTCATCTTTACATGGCTTTTTTTTCTTATCTTTTTATTTTTTAAATTTTGTTTTTGGAAGAGGGTTTCTCTGTGTGTTTTTGACTGTCCTGGATCTCGCTGTATAGGCCAGGCTGGCTTTGAACTCAAAGGGATCCACCTGCCTCTGCCTCCCAGATGCTGGGATTAAAGGCATATGCCACCACACCCAGTTACTCTATTTCTGTTTTTAAGGACTTTCTTTATCCTTTTTCTTTTCTCTCCCAAGCCTGTATATATTTTTAAACACACTGTAAACCGTTTAGAGGTTTTTGTTTTTGTTTTCCATCTGAATCTGTCTTTACTATATATTTTATGATGGAGGAAGGTCTTTGGTTAAGTAATAAAGAAACTGCTTGGCCTCATAGGTTAAAACATAGGTGGGAGGAGTAAACAGAACAGAATGCTGGGAGGAAGAGGAAGTGAGCTCAGAGGCCATGCTCCCCTCTCCCGGGCAGACACGATGAAGCAAGCCTCCAGGTCGGACATGCTGAATCTTTCCCAGTAAGACCGGTGCTACACAGTTTATTAGAGATGGGTTGATCGGGATATCAGAATTAGCCAGTAAGGACTAGAGCTAAAGGGCCAAGCAGTGCTTAAATGAATATAATTTGTGTGTTGTATATTGCTAGCCGGTGGCGGGAGCTGGGTGGCGGGATGCAACCCGCAGCTCCCACTACATTTCTATATTTTTCTGAGCACATGAGTCTTTAGTTTCCTAAACAGCATGGTTAGGATTAAAGTTGCTACTTTGGTGGCTGGCTCTGCCTCATTCCTTAACTTTTTGAGAATCTAGCTTCATGGTGGAGATATTGGCAGGAGCCACATTTATTGTCAGAACTCTGTGCAGTTTTTAGGTTCATCCCACCACCAAGAAGCCTAATGCCAGCTGCTCATAAGACCATTAAATTGTTTGGTGGCATAACCTCTTAAAACAACTGTGAAGTTTTTGCCGCTAATGCTGAGTCAGGAAGACTCTCTTAAAAGAGCCACACCTCTGCTTGCTGATAGCAAACAGAGCTTATAGAGGAGGTGAGGGAGAGGGTTACCAAGAAGCTGCACTTGACTCTGTTCTTGTCTGTCTAGAATCCTTTTATTGTTTAAGCTTTCTCAGGCTTTATGTGGAAATTCTTGCCAAATGTTTGGGCACCATTTGTAGATAGAAGTTTCTGTTGGGGGGGCTGGAGAGATGGCTCAGAGGTTAAGAGCATTGCCTGCTCTTCCAAAGGTCCTGAGTTCAATTCCCAGCAACCACATGGTGGCTCATATAAATAAATTTAAAAAAAAAAAGAAGTTTCTGTTGGGCACCAAATGAAGCACAATTAATAAAACTCAGAGAAATTAGGATTCAACCTGAAGATCCGAAAAGCAAAGCAACCAGCCACTGGCTCTTACCTCGACCTCAGTCCCAAATGGTGATGCTGCCTCTGGGAATCTCAGAATGAGACGGTGGTAGAGAGCTGTTTGTTTCCTTTGGTTTTATAATCATTTCTGGGGCTGGGATTAAAGGTGTGCACCACTGATTAAAGGCGTGCACCAACCAGTTTCTATGGCAACTAGTGTGGCTACTGGGAATAAAGGTGTGTTTTACCATTACCTGTCTGTAAGGCTGACAATGGGGCTGTTTTACTCTCAGGTCTTCAGACAAGCTTCTACATGGGGCTTGCTCAGCTCCAGGTGAGGAGAGCAGAGGACCAGCCTGGTCTACAAGAACCACTGTGAAAGGCACCGAGAAAGCCTCAGAAAATAAGAGTACATTATGCATCAGGAATTAAGAGTGAGTTCTGCATCAGGAATTAAGAGAATGAGGGTAGTGGAGGGAGAGGTGGTTCAAAGGACAAAGGCCACAAGACACAGAGGGGTGGAGAAGGAACAAGCCACTCCCCCCAAATCTCAACAGAATCAGAAAACACAGGGTTCCTCACTAAGCAGGTTTGCAGTCTAACTGGGTAGAGATCCTGGGGTCTATAACACATACAGGTGCTGACTGGCATAGTGATTTGTTCCTGTCATCCTCACACTTGGGTTTAAGGCTAGCCTGGGATATAAACTGAATGCCACCTCAGTCTCAGATATAGAAGGGGGTCATGTCTAAAAACACTAAGCAAGTTTACAAACAAATATATTTGTGTTTGGAAAACCATCTCAGCATTGGACCAGCGTGCTGTGTTTGGAAAACCATTTCAGCATTGGACCAGCATGCTGCAGGAAGCCATTTTGGAAAATCCTTGCTGAGTCTGCAGCTTGCAGTTCTACAGACTAAGAAAGATTCCCTCCTTGCAGTGTTCACTTAGGAAACCTTGAGCAAGTGCGGGGTGTGTCTGCTTTGTGAGCTGGCCTGAGGAGTCCCTAGAAGTGTGCGTCAGCACCACGGAGAGTGCCATAATTTAGACCTGTGTCTGCACTGTAGGCTGGAGTGGAGCTCTTGGTGCCAAATAGAGAGGCTAGCTACCAGAGCTCACGTGTAGGAAAAAGAAAGAGCAGCAATAGAAGACAAGGGAGTGAAGTGTCAGAGCTGCTGTACCCTGCCACAACCACAGAAGCGTGAGGGTGCTATGCCCTCTTGGGAGAAATGTTTGACAACTGTCCTCTAAGGACCCTGGAGCCAGAAAGAGCACCCAAAGTGATAACGGGCACTGCCTGGCCAATGAACTGTACCATATGGTTTCAGGAAACAAATTCAGAGATCTATCTAAATACTATAAAGGATCCATTCTCATTAGAAGACACCAACTTAAAATAGCCAGTAAGCAGCACTCTTTCATGGCCTCTGCATCAGCTTCTGTCTTCAGGTTCCTACCGTATTTGAGTCCCTGTCCCAACTTTCTTTGATGATGAAGAGTGTTGTAAACATAAAGGGTCCAAATAAACCCTTTCCTTCCCAACTTACTTCTGGTCATGGTGTTTCATTGTAGCAATAGAAACTCTAAGATATATAGAGCCTAATTAAGTCAAAGACTAAATCAGATAGAGCAATTGAAATGTATGCATATAGTGTTTTATTGTGTTATTCAGCCTTCTCTCTTCTTCCCTTTTGATTTCTTTTGCTATCTAACTTTATAGATCATTTTTGTCCTTTCTCATATTCTTCACCTCCTCTCTCTCAGTTATCAATTTAGGAGATGAATTGAAAACAGAATAAACTCAATAAAGTAGAAAGAAATAATAAAGATAAAAATCAATGAAATAGAAGTGAAAAGAATAAGATAATCAATGAAACAGAGTTGATTTATTGAAAAGGTAAATAAGACTGACAGGCCCTTAATCAAATGAAAGACAGGAGCAAATCAAGAAAATTAGAAAAGGAAAGGATGACATTACTCTACAAGAGATATAATCCATTAAGCCCAGAAGGTCAATAAGGAATACCCTGACATCATGTATTCCAATATTTGGGACATCTAGAATAAATGGATAAATGTGTAAAAATAGATGGCCTATGAAAAATAAATCAAGGGTGTTTAAACAACTGAAGCAAATTATAATGAGCAATAGAACTGAAGCAACAATAAAAAGACTCCCCACACAAAAACCCAGGCCTGAATAGAGTCACTGCTTAA
>NC_022013.1:83480637-83496781 GCF_000317375.1 Microtus ochrogaster
TGAATAAAGTAATCCCACACTAGCTCTGAATAGGGTATAATAAGGGGTTCTTCATTTAAGAGAGGACTCACAGATCACAATGGGGAACAGGAATGAAATCCAGAGTCCAGGTGTGAGAACAGAAAGAGAGAGTATGAGAACAGTGGGCATGCACCTTTTGGTACTCAAAGCCAAGTCCAACCTTGTCCAGCCTCTCAAAAGCCATTGGCTGAAGGAGTCTTCCCCATCACCTCCCCCTTTTGTCTAAATAAGAGGGTTCCAAACCCAATACAAAACTATATACTGGAAGAACAGATAGCAAATATAAAAATTAGAATTACAATCAGCATACACAATATTAAGCAAGAAACATATGCTAAATATTTTAATAATTATTTTATCCTAAGGCATCAAAGTCTTTTATTAGAAATGACTTGGCTAAATCATAAGAGGAAAGTAACTACAACTATCTAGTCTTCAACCCCATTGAAGACCTGAGAAGGGAGATAATATTACTTGAGTAGGCAGAAAGTACAATCAAAATATGAAGTAGATGACAGAGAGACAACTGACTACCTGGGCAATCACCCCAAGTCTCATTTGTAACATTGGAGCAACCAACTTTGGCTAAGGTCTAGAGTAACTGAGAGACCATTTTTAGAGGCAGGAATTTTTAAAACTGTTTTACCCTGTTTTGGCAAGGTTTGGCAGTCTTTTTCTTGTATCCTTCTTGTCCTGTGTGGAAACCATGCATTTTGTCAGTGGTCAAGACATGGGCAGTTCCTTGCCCAACGGCCAGTTTTGTCAAGAAGAAAACAAACTTCAAGTGGAGTGTCTTCAGTGCTGAACATTCTTTCGGGAATAGATGGGTGCTGCCAAAAGCAATCATGTCTCATGTCAAACAGAACTCTAAGTTATTTAAATGCCATATTCTACAGTTCTTTGAAGTGGTTGAAGACTACCTACCTATGCAGAATACAATCTCTATATATCTAAATAACTTGATTAGTCTAACTATAAGTATGACAACATGGAATACTTAATACCTATATAGCTCAAAGACTAAGATTTTATATTAGAATATTAAGCAATCTTTAAACAACTATGCAGCAAATGAGGACAATGGCCTCAGAATGTAAACAATGTGTATGTATCTTGATCAGCAGTAGAAATGTATAATGCAATGTTGGGCCTCATAAGGCCTAGACATGAGGCACAGTGTAACTAACTTCCTGAGCCTAACTTGAGTTTGGTGAGGCCTAGTGTAACTTCCTGATCCTGGCTCAAGTTTGGAGACCTGTCTCTGGCTACCTGACCTAGACCTGCCACTTCCCAGCCATTGCTAGAGTGGCAGAATATTATTGGCCCTTATTCCTTACTCTGCCACCTCAACCCATCCCAAGCTTCTCCACCCCCATTACAACCCTATATAAGTTCCTGCCTGATGCCATTTAACGAGATCCTGCTTTGACAGACTCCCAACTTAGTGGGTGTGTTTCTCCCCCATGGGCAGGTGGGAGGGCTGGGTTGTTTGATGCTCACCATCCTGCTCAGCCACAGGGAAAGTCTGGTGCATCCGGCTCTGCCTCCCCTGCTCTTTCTGCCAGAGAACTTGGCAATGCAATATGATAAATATATTCTAAAATTGTATTAATATACAAAATTTCTTAAAAAGAGGTAGAAACATGAATGCATACAATATGACAAAATAACTTTGCATAGGTGTACAAATATTGTAAACAAAAATAGGAGCATCTTCAATATAACAAATATAATTTGAATTTGTAACAATATACAAGAATCTATACCACTGTAAATTGTCTATAAAGAATAGCTCACAAATATTTATTCTATTATTCACTATTAGTATTAGTATTAGTAAACTCATACTAATCTACCTATTTAGATGAATCCCATTCAATTTCCTTTTTTTTTTTTTTGTGAGACCCTTGAGACCACGTTGGGTACCAGGTGAGGGGAATGCACCAGATGAAGAGGAATGAGAGTAAAGTAATCTCACTAGCTCCGAATAGGGTATAATAAGGGTTCTTTATTTAAGGGTGGACTCACAGATCACAATGAGGAACAGGAACTAAATCCAGTATCCAGGTGTGAAAGCAGAGCTCTCTATACAACAAAGAAAACAACTGAGTGAAGAGACAGCCTATAGAATGGAAAGGAAAATTATCAACTGTATATCTGATAGGGGATTAATATCTAGGGTACTTAAATTTTTAAACATCGAAATATTCCCATAAAGGATCCAGTTGGTTAATGTGCTGATGAAATGACTGGACAGTTCTCAAAAGATGACCCACAAACGACTGAAGATCACATGAATAAAGGCTCAGCCTGCCTAGACCTCAGGAAACTGTAAGCCAAGGTTGCACTGAGGTGGCATCCCACTCCAGTCAGAATATTATTAAGAAAACAGCAAGGGCTGGGGAGATGGCTCAGTGGTTAAGAGCTTTTACTCTTACAGAGGACATCAGTTCAGTTCCCAACACCCACATTGGATTGGTCACAAGCCCCGGAACTCCAGCCCCGGAACTCCAGCCCCAGGGGATCTGAGCTATTCTTCTGGACTCCATGGGCACCCACACACTGTATGAATGTAATGTAAATTAGGGCAACAACTATGAAGATTAGTGTGCGTTTAAAAAGCAAGACAACTAAAAACAGAACTCCGCCTTGCCAGCTGTGCACTTAGCACTCTCAAATTATACAGTACATTCATGTTTAATCCTAGATCAGATACCACTCCTGGGAAAATGCCCAAAAGTCTCTAAGTCATGTACCACAAAGATTTGTTCGTTTGTTTATTCCTTTACTTAAGGTTTTGGTATTAAAACTAGGGCCTGGATGATGTTTGCCAAGCGTTCTACCACTGAGCAATATTCCCAGCCTCAGGAAGCCTGTTCTTTTTGTCCAGGACGCCCTTGCGTCCCTTCTGCAGCACAGGAAACCTTGAACATGAGATCATCCCATCTCAGGCGCTGAATAATTTGGACAATAGGCTTGACCCATAAGACCAGCTTATAGTTGTTTACTGGAGAAGTGAGGTCTATAGGAAGGGAGCGAGGTCACTGGACACTGTTGAAGGGGACAGTGGGTGTCCTCTCCCTTTTTCTCACCTGCTAAATGGAAAGGACTCTGCTATGGTACCAAAGTCAGTGAGCCTCCAGGAACAGAAAGCAGCAGGGCAAACCGCTCATGGGCTGAAAACCTCTAGAGCTCTGGTGCAGACCCAGCATGTCCTCTGTTCAGCTGATTCTCCTCGGGTGTTTTGCACTCATGTTTGTTATAATCCCATCGCTGGGCCAGGCCTGGCCCACAGGAGGAATGCTACACTTTGCTCATGGGCTTCGGGAAATGATAAACCACACAGGAGCATAGGTGAGGAGGTAAGAGCCCCAAGTCGCAAGTCAGCCCCCCAGGACTAGATTTAGGGACATGCATGTCACAAGGAAGTATGGTAGCATGGAGCGCTAGCTGATATCCCATTCCTGCTAAGTCCAAGGCTGGAGGGTCACCAACTTAAACAAAGGTACAGAAAAAAATGAATTATAAAAAACAAAGCAAGCATGAAAGCAGAAGCAGATAGTCTGGGTCTGAGGAAAATGACCGGAAGGAAGGGAAGGGAAGAGAAGCCGCTCTGAGGAGCTTTGCTAGATAACGGCTGGGTTGGCTTTCAGAGGCGGTTTGGTCTGGGCTCCTTCTCGATGTGTTGGTGGTTTCTTGTCGAGGGGTGTGTGTTTTCTGTCCGTGGGAGCTACCTTGAATGTCCCTGGAAACCTTGCCAGATGCCGTTCCCTGTGGGTCCACAGTCAGAGGAGTTGACGATGGCAGAGGTGCCAGGAGCTCCTGCTCAGCAGGGTCTGCTAGAAATGGCAGCAAAACTAGTAAGGAAAGACAGTGGAGCCGGAGGGCTAGTCTATGCTTTCCCAGTCTGAGAACTCCAAAGCCAACTGCCACACAGAGTCATGAATATTCCCCACTGCTCTACCGTCTCTCCTGGCTTCAGCAGCCAAGAACATGATTCTCTGCTGGAGTCATCTGCCACAGAGAGGAGATGGGGAGACAGAATAACACCATGATCTTAAGACCACCAAGCTCTCCTGGAATGGAGCTCAAGAAGGGTTATTAGGGAGGGGCAGTTCAGCCTTGTTTTCAGATGGTTCTGTCAAAGCCGCAGTAGGAGAGCAGAGGGACAGTGGCCCAGCTGAAGCAAGTCACAGCAGGAATACCTGCTCAGGAATCTCCACCTAAAGCCCTTTCTTTGACTTCTTGGAATATGGTTGTGCACATGAGACAAGTGACTAGGAGACACGGAACAGGACACACTCTAACACCCACTGCTAGGAAATCTCTCGACCCACCTGGCCAGAGGAAACATTAGCCACAGATGCTGCTCTGCTGGGCTGGCCTTTCAGTGAGTTTGCAGTTGACTTTGCTGCCTCTCTGTGACTCACTATTGCAACAGAAGGACAGAGTAAAGAGTTGTGACAAATGGCTCTTCAGAACCTGTGTGGACCAGTCTGAGCCTGGCTCCTCGCACTTTCTCCTTTCTTGAGCTGGCTCAAGCCAGGAAGTAGCAACATTAAGAGTGCAGAAGGCCTCTCTCTGTGGTCATGTCTTGTGATAATGCTGGACGCTCCTTAAATCTTATTCATTTTTGGCCAGCTTGGTCTACAAGAGCTAGTTCCAGGACAGGCACCAAAGCTACAGAGAAACCTTGTCTCAAAACAACAACAAACAAACAAACAAAAAACTTATTCTTTTTTAAAATAACTTTTTTTCTTTGAGATTTTTATGTGTATGCGTGTTTTGCCTGCATATGTGTCTGTACACCACATGTATGCAGTGCTTACACAGGCTTCAAGAGGTTGTTGAATCCCTGGAACTGATGTTACAGATGACTGTTAGCCACTACGTGGGTCCTGGGAATCGAACCCAGGTCCTCTGGAAGAGCACTAGCATACTCAACCACCTAGTCATCTCTTCAGCCCCAAATTTTATACCCTTTAATTTTTGTTTGATAGTATATTGTTTTGAGACAGGGTTTCTCTACCTAACCCTAGCTGCCCTGGAACTCACAATTATATGGACCAGGGTGACCTCCAACTCAGAGAGCCACCTGCCTCTGCCTCTGGAGTGCTGGTATTAAAGGTGTGTGTCACCATGTCCGGCTGCCTTTTAATTTTTTTGATAGTGTTGTTTCCTTAAAGACTTGGGAGCGGGGCAAGCCTTAGCCTACTCTGTGGGGGCTTTCTGGTTATGGGCAAGTTCCTTGAACTCTGAGTATCCCTTTCCAGATCTCGTTTCCAGGCCTATCAGGGTCCTCTTCCACACTGGGCCAGTGAGGTCCTCATTCGTTCCCTAAGACCTGAGCTAGAGGATGGTGTGGAAGAGGTGGCGCGGCACCAGAGGGGCAGCACAGTTTCTGCTCAGGTACCCGCTCTCCTGTCTAGCCATCCGCTCAGGACCAGTGATCCTCAGTGCTAAGGCCTTCGGCACGGATCTCTGCGCCTAAGAACTTTGTCTGCCCTTTCTATTTCACAGAGTTTGAGTGACCAAGGCTGAGTGAAGAGAGGCTGGAGCTGACCAGTGTGCAGCTCTGCTTCTTTGCTGCTCAGAGAGACCTTTAAA
Organism: Microtus ochrogaster; assembly: GCF_000317375.1. Lineage (NCBI taxonomy): Eukaryota > Metazoa > Chordata > Mammalia > Rodentia > Cricetidae > Microtus > Microtus ochrogaster. Next base: position 83,486,266 of record NC_022013.1, read on the forward strand.
ATCAAATGACGTGCAGGGAAAGGAGAAAATACAGTGAATGTACTCATCCATGCAGACCCGAGGGATCGCCATTGGCGGGACAGTCCAGGAGTTGTCCCAGGAGTTAGGGTGGGGTTCAGTTTCCCTTGCCCACTGGGTGGCTTCTCCATGCCTGCCTGCGCCCCAGCCTGGGTGTTCCATGGTTCCTGCAACTTCCTTTGCACACATTTCTCTCACTTTTCTGACCTATTTCCCACTCCCTTGCCCTTCCCTAAGGTATCTCTCCTGAGAAACCACTCATACCCTGATCCTTGTCTCAAGGTTGGTTTTAGTAAAACCGAAAAATTAAGCAATTGCGTAGGAAAGGATTCTTCAAAGAGAAGGCCTCTGAGCGGAGAGCTGGGCATAGGGAAGGAGTTGGCCAGATTGGAACCAGTATGGCGGCGGGGGTGGAGGAAGCCCTAATTTGTGCCAGTCTTGAACATGGAACAAAGGACTGTGTTGGGGCTGGCACAGCAATGGGTAGGGACGGGAGGACATGGTGTGTAAGGAGTCAGGCACGAGCCAGATCCTGCAAGGCTGCCCGTCACAAACACGGGCATGTGGACAATGCGTGCCTATGTGGCCGGCCTGCCTTCTCTTTCCTTCTCAGCTTTCCTTAGTTCTATGACCCCAGGCTGGAGGCAGAAACAGCTCCACCTCTTGGAATGTGAGATGACAGGAAGGAGCGTAGAGGAACCAGCCATCAGTGGGGATGATTTCCTTCCAAACTACTGAGATTCCATCTTGGCATTTAGATAACCAGTTCCCAACTAAAGACACCCCTTCCCAACCCCTTCTCTCATATGTGAGCAAGGAGGCTCTTGTGGATACATAACTGAAGTGTATCATCACAGACAGTAGACAGGCCTTAAACTTAGAGTGAGGGTGGCTAGATCCGGTTCCGGTTCCCCACCACTGTAAGAGGAAGCTGGCCAACCTGAAAGAAGTCACTTCATATTTTGGAACCTCCTTTTTCTTTTCCTTTTAATGAGGACCAGACCATCCACTTTGCAGTGTGCACAGTAGAAGGAGATGCTGCCCTTAAACTGAAGCAGGATGCTCACGTTCCCAGGGTGTGCACGCTCTGCTCTCTGTGCTTTTGAGAACAGAAGAAATAGGACTGGGGAAATGGGTAAAATGCTTAAGGTAGAAGCATGTAGATCCAAGTCCAAAACCCGTAAACTACCTAAAGCTGGGTGCAGCAGAGGGCGCCAAGTCAGTCTCCTCCCTGGGGCCTGGAACACCACAGTCTCTGAGCTTTTCTCGTCCTTTTCATGGGAAGAGAATTTAAAGCTAAGTTTCCCCAAGTACAAATGTAACCATATAACATAGAGAAAATACAGTGAAATACAAAAAAAGGTAAATGCATTTTGATTGACAGCACATTTGGTTGCCTTTTTTTATCACAGTAAAATTTAATGGTAAAGATTCTGTAGTAACGTAGGCATTTCGTGATGTGCTTACAAAGTGATAGACATAGGCGAAGAACCCACCAGGAATGCTAATTCAACAAGCAAGTGCCCTGTAGGCAGAGGTGAGCACTGTAACCGTCAGACCAACTGAAAACCAGAGTGAATTCTTAACATCATGGGGATCTGAGTTTAAATTGTTAGCAAGACAGATTCTGTCCATCACTGATCCCAAGACTAATCAGGCAAAAAAATCAGACTGGGAGGATAGCTCATTTGGCAGAGTTCTTGCTGGGCATGAATGCTGCCCTCAGTTAAATTACCAGTGAGAGAGCCAGGGTGGGGAGATAGTTCCACAGTGTTGGCTATTAGAAAGCTCGGAGAGGATTTTCTTTGGCTGTGATATTTAGTCCAGATTCTCATTCCCTTTTGGAGGCCTCTTTACCCGTGAGTAGGGACTCAGGGTGTCATCCATCACAAAATCATACAGTACTTTGATCCAGGAGCTGTGATGGGGGAGTTTATCGTAGTACTCCGCTGCTATTTTCCTCACCTGGAAGTGAAAAACACAGCAAGGTGAAGAGTAGGTGTTACTGAGGCCACGAGATGACAGGTGCGTGACTGACAGACAGAGGGACAAAATACCGAGCCAGCCAAAGGGTACCACCTTTGCTCATGGTTCTTCACGAATAAGGACAATCTACACATCATATGCACAGTTAGGATTCAGAAGCGTTAGAAGATGTGCAAAATCTATTACTTGGTAAAATAACTCAATTAAAAATCAAATCCCCTTGTAGTGTGTATGTCCATTCGTCATGCTGGTCTGATGGGCTTTGTTTAGATGTGTGTTTCTTTGCTTTCATTCTTTGGGAATTTTATACATGTGGGCAGCATATTTCATAATATCAATCCCCTGATCTTACCAGGCCTGATCCTGCCAAAGTCTCCTTCCAATCGCATGTCTCCTTTTCATAACCCACTGAGTTATTCTACCAAGTAATAGATTTTGCACATCTTGTAACACTTCTGAATCCTAACTGTAATGGCCAAATGTAAGAATCCAAGAAAGTGAACTTTAGTAAAGTTAGTCTGTCAGACACTGGGCATACACTATAATTTATGGTTTTTTTAAAATATTTATTTATTTACTTATTATGTATACAATATTCTGTCTGCGTGTATGCCTGCAGGCCAGAAGAGGGCAAGCCACCATGTGGTTGCTGGGAATTGAACTCAGGACCTTTGGAAGAGCAGGCAATGCTCTTAACCGCTGAGCCATCTCTCCAGCCCTACTTTATGGTTTTTAAAGTGAATTTAGTTCGATAATATAAACCAGTTTTCTTGAAAAATGAGCAAGTAAAGACTAATTTGGATCATATAATGATCAGAACTAAAACAATAAATTGAAGCTTCACTTACCTGTGGAAGGCGGCTTCCAGGAATACTGGGGAAGTCATGGTGTTCATTATGATAGCCCCCATTGAACATGAGGAAGTTCAGAGGCCCATAATATGAGGTGGTGTCTTGCCCCTTTAATAATATGTAATGGTCAGCTATAAAATGCCCAGAAATTGGGTTCAAACCCAGGCCAAATAGGGAGGCTGCCAACATGTAGACTAAAGACTTGATTCCCCAAACATAGTAAACTATACTGTTAAAAGTGATCTGGGCCACAATATTGATAGTTTCCAGAGAAGTAACTGGTTTGGGACTGACAAAATAAGGTCTAAGGAAAATAAAAAAAGGCTGGAAAACAACCCAGACAAGCTTCCTGAAGGTAGTGCAGAAGAACCAGCCCTCAAAATGAGAAGGAGCATCCATATCGATGCCATCCACTCCGAGGTATCGATGATGGTCCATGTGATAGATTTTATAGGAAACCGAATATGGAAACCCAAAAGGGAGGTTAGCAAACATTCCAAACCAGCGGTTCCACAGCGCCCTGTAGTGGCCAAAGGGGAAATTGTGGGAAATCTCATGGATAGCCATAGTCATTGAGTGGTTAATGGAGCTACCAAAGACAAAGGACCAAAATAGGACCCATTTCCACGCCAAGTCTTTCACTAAGTAAAAGGAAGCTATGTGGGTGAGAACCATCGCAGTTATGATCCAGATCATGTTGGGGTCAGGCTTCATCAAGGATTTTATCTCTGGATACTTTGCTGTAAGAAAAAAAAAAACAACAAGAATCATAAGTGGCTAAAAATACAGTTATAATTACAAAAAAATAGTGAACATAGCTAAGAAATTTTGATGGGGCCTGGGGAGAAAGCTCAGCCGGCAAAGCGCTTGCTATGCAAGCATGAAGACCTGGGTTTGACCTCCAGGTTTTTTGGTTTTATCAAACAAAAACCAAGTTTGATAGCATGATCCTCTCTCTGTCTCTGTCTCTGTCTCTGTCTCTGTCTCTGTCTCTGTCTCTCTTCTCTCTCTCTTTCTATGTGTGTGTGTTTTCTTTTTGGCTTTTAGAGACAGGGTTTCTCTGTGTCACAACCCTGGCTGGTCCTGAACTCACAGAGATCCTCCTGGTTCTGAGCCCCAAATGTTGGAATTAAAGACATATGCTACCACTGCCCAGTACTAGCATGATCTTTTAATCCCCATGCTAGGGAGGCAGAGACAGGTGGATCCTTGGGGCTCACTGTCCAGCCAACACGTACCTGGTGCACAATATACACTTAGACACATACACATTAACCTCCTTTACTTTACAATATTTTACTTTCTCTAAGGGTGTAATGACAAATCAAGATTGAATAAAGTATTCTATCCCTTGAAGAAACAATTATTTGTCATTTATCATTTAGTTAGTATTTCTGAGCATTTAATAATAATATGCAAAACACTGTATGATATAATAAAGGAGGATAATTATTTATTTTCTAAATATTATTGAATTTAGGTGGCAAACTTTGTGCTTGAGCAAAAGACACCCTTGTACAGGTCAAATCTATCTTCCCCTTTCCTACCTCTCCTTGATACACTTCCTAATCTGTAGCAACAGTGTTTCCATTTCCAAATCAACTTGTTGTGGCTTTTCCGTGTGAAGGAGCTGTGGTACTTACCCTTCTATGTCTGCTGTTATCTGACATACTGACCTCCATACATTATCTACACAGAGTAGCATGTGCATAGTTCTGTGTGCAAAAGTCAATGAAGAATTGCTCCTCAGTCACTCTCCACCTTATAGTTTACATTTTAAAAGATACCTTTTAATTTGATGTGTATAAGGCTTTTGCCTGCATGTTTGTATGTGCACTGTGTGTGCTCTGTGTACATGGAGGTCAGAAGAAGGCGTCAGGTCTCCTAGAACTAGAGTTATGGTGGTTGGGAGTCATTGGGTGTGTGCCTGGGTCCTCTGCAAGAGCAGGTGCTCGTATATTGAGCCATCTCTCAGCCCCTCTACCTTGTATTTTGAGACAGAGCCTATCACTGAACCTGGTGCTCACTGCATCTTTCTCGATGTTTAATCAGTAACAGTCATTTTAGTCGTAGTGGGATATTATTGCAGGTTTGTTTACATTTCTCTTATATAAGGACACTGGGAATTTTTTTCATTTATTTCTTGGCCATTTGTTGCTTTGGTTTATGTTGTTTGCTTGTTTTGAGGAGTGCCGCTTCTTATCACTTACTCCTTTTAAACTTGGATTACTTGGGTGTTTTGTTGTTGTTTTTTTAATAATCCTCATGCATTCTAGATATTAGTCCTCTGTCACATGACCAGTTGGCAAATACTTTCCATTCTTTCCCCCTCACTCTGCTGATTGCTCTCTCTGCCCTGCAGAGGCTACTTGCTTTAGTAAAACCCTCTTTTTCAATTTTTGTTGTGTTTGTTTGCCTTTGCGCTCCAATCCAGAAAACTGCTGTCTACACACGATCTTCACTTGTCTTCCCTATGAATTCTCTCCGTTGTTTCTGGTCTTAACTTAGGTATTTGATGCACTTTCAGGTTTTATTTTGTTTTGTTTTGATTTGAGACAGGGTTTCCCCACATAACCTGACTGGCTTGGATTAAAGGCATGTGCCACCAAGCCCAGTTTGAGTCAGTTTTTGATATGCTGGGAGGAGTAAAATTTCAAAATCCTCTATGTGGATACTTCCATTACTTTGTGTGTCTACTTCAATTTCTCATGAATATTATGTAATTTTCATTATCAAAGTCTATTATGTCATTGGTAAACTTCACTTTGAGCTAGTTAACTATTTACGGCTATTGTGAGGGGAACTTAGTATCTCTCTCCCACCAAGTTTATTTTTTTGGATATGGAGAAACTCAGGACTTTTAGTTAAACTTTAAAAAAATTATTTTATGCCAGCTGGGCATGGTGAAGCACACTTTTAATCCCAGAACACGAGAGAGGAGAGAGAGAGAGAGAGAGAGAGAGAGAGAGAGAGAGAGAGAGAGAGGACTGTAGATCTCTGATTTCAGAGCCAGCCTAGTCTACACAGTCTAGGTAGACAGTAGTTCCTAGACTGCAGAGCTGCACAGAGAAACCTTGTAACCTTGTCATCAATATGAATGTTTGGCCTGAACATGTCTTGGTACCATTGTCCTCAGAGGCCAGAGAAGGGTGTCTTGATACCCCAGCAGGGGAGTAACAGGTGTTCGTGAGCTGCTCAGAAGGGTGTCTGCTCCCCGGCACAGGAGTAACAGGTGTTTGTGAGTTGTCACGTCAGTACTGGAAACCAAATCTGGATGTCTGCAGAGCAATAAATCCTCTTAACTGCCGAGCCGTATCTCCAGCCCCAGAGGTAAAGGGTTTTAAAAGATGGATTCTTGCTATGTTGGCTAGCCTGCGTCGGCCTCCGGAGTAGCTAGTACACAGGCGTTCACCACCATGCCCAGCATATTAGCTAGTTCTTGGCTGCTGACTGCCTCTGTGTTCTGCTGTGTTGCTGCCTCTGTGTTCTGCTGTGTTGCTGCCTCTGTGTTCTGCTGTGTTGCTGACTGGTCATGTCTAATAGCCTTATGTGGAGTCGGCTTTCCTGCATGTGCAGTCACCTGGGCAAATAGGACATTTGACCTTCCACCTTCTGCTTTCTATTTCCTGTCTCTCTTTGGCCCATTTACTCTTTCTTGCACTTCTTAGTATAATACCAAACCGAACAGGAGTGGCAGCCTTGCCTTCTTCCTGAATGTGGAGGAAATGCTTTCGGCTCTTTCCCCTTTCAGTAAGGTGTTGGCTGGGCCTCACACAGGCCGTACAAACAGTCAACCACTCAGCTACATCCCCAGCCCCATTCTCACAAATTCTTTGCCAAGCACGTCATGCACATTAGTTTACGTAGCATCTACTGCTAAGAAGTTATTTTGTTCTCTTTCTGGCATCGTTGCCCTGTTTTATATAAATTTTGTACATTTGAGATTTGGAGGCGTGTCTGGTAGATCAGATAACTCTAGCGGTTTCATGAACTTCTTAGGAAGGGAGTGATTTTTCTCTTGTTTGAAGGTGTGCCTTGAAGTGTCAGTTTGTCGTGTAGTGTTGACTTTATTTCCATCACAGTCTCCCTGTACCATCTGTGACTGTGAGTGGTGACTTTGGCACAGTGTACACTATACAGAGGCAGCAAGAGTCACTGCCCTCTAGGGTGTTGTGACATTGGGGACATGCTCATGGTTCCAGCGCTGCGTTGGGGACAGCAGAGGGTGTGGGGTCCTCACGGTGTACTTCTACAGACAGAAGAGGTGAAAAGCATGCTCTTTGCAGGCGGTCTAAACCGGGTTAGAATCCTCCCCCCAGCATTGACCTCCTTCCTTCTAAAAGGCAGAAAAGTCAAAACCCTGGAACGAGGGGAGGTTAGGGAATGTCAGAAAGAACCCAACTCAGCTGGGAGGGAGGAGCATTCCCTGTGAGCACAGAGGTTCCCTGTCTACTCTAGAGCTGTAAGACTTGGTCAGACTGGTTTAAAGCCCTAAACAACTTCCAGGACGAGCCAGGTATTTCTGTATTTGGCTGTCATCTGTGCTCCAGTTTCTTCACCCTGACAGCCAGAAAGGATGAGAATTGTCTTTGAGCTGCCCTTGTGGTCCCGGGTTTGTGGTAGGCTCACAAAGACAGGAGATGCAAGCACACCAGGACCTGTTCTCTCCAGGAAGCCCTGGGGCCCCTCACGGGAACTTATCTGCATTGGTTCACGTGTAGTTGTCTTCAGGGACCCCAAGATTTCCCAGGATCACTTCCTGTGCCTCACACTCCAGTGGCAGGCTATTTAGGAAATCCACTGCCCATTGGACATCCTTAGAGTCTCCTAGCTAGTGGATAAGACCTGGGATGTCTCAGTCTGGAGATCCTTAACCCAAATCAGCAGGTTGGGTTGAGGGTGCCCATGCCCAGGGACCAGCCTCTGCCATGCATCCCCAAGGCTGTGAGCACCCTGAACCTAGCCTAGGCCTCTCCTTCTATTGGGAACCTGAGCAGAGACCACACAACACACTCTGGTGCATAGCCACAAGACCTCACCCAGGATCTCGAGCCTCCTCTGTGCATGCGGCTCATCGGTGTCGACCCACTCAAAATCTTCCCGAGTAACGCGGCTCCCCATGGCTGGGCACGGACTTCTCTGGGTTCTGCACCACGTCCAACCTCTTGAAAGCAGAGGAGATAGAGACTGCTGCAGGCTCTGGTCTGCGGGTACCTGTGCCAGGTTGAGAGAAGTAACAGAAGGGCGGAGCCTAGCCCGTCCCGCCCCCTCACCTCATCCACCCCTCTCCCTGTCTAGCTCCTAGCTCTGGGGCCAGACTAGGAAGACGTTTTTGCTAGGTGTGGGGTTCTGTAGCTCGTGAGCACCTGTGGGGTCCAACTCCTGGTCTCCTGCAGGTGACCAGTGTCAGCCCCTCCTTCCCGCACGAGATGAAAAAGGAAGGCAATGTCTCTGGGTAGACAAGGCTGCTACTCAGAACCTCCTGGAACTAAAGACCCTGGGGTGGCTGCAACTTCACCAAGTCAGTTGGATCCCCCTCTTTAATTCATGCAGCAACTTGAACTGTGTTTAGTTTCCAAGGTGAATGATCAGCAGACCGTGTGTGCACGCGTCTGCCTTCTAAACTGGAAAGCTTCTCCCACCCAGGAGGAAAAGGCAGGCTGTGTTGCACTGAAAAGCCTCTAAACAAAATGGAAACATGATTCTTGTGAGAGGGAAAGAAGACATGGATTCTGTCCTTCCAATGTATGCGTTTCTCTTACTGGCGTCTCTCACCGAGGTCATGAAGATCTTCATGAGGGGACCTTTCGTTTCAAAATCAACTACCACTTCTGTGCCCAATTAACTAGGACTAGGATTACGGAAGGGCAGACAGCATGCTTCCTAATAAAAGGACACATGCACAGCAAACTACACACTGCCCGTGCTGTGCCACATACCCGGGTCCCTGGATCAGACTGTCACTGTCTACAAACTAGGGAGGACAGTGATCATGCCAGGGCACACCACAGAGATGCTCTCAGCCTGGGCCATCTGTAGGGAGCACCACCTTATAGTGACCTGGGATCTTTAAGAATTATAATCCAAGGAACATAAAGAAAGGCTTTCTAAAAGATGTACCAACTAGCTTCAATATGTTCGTCTTATTAAGATTCAGAAGCATTCATGCCCCCACATTGGGTAGTATTGCTTTGCTGGGCAGTGGTGATGCACGCCTTTAACCCCAGCACTCAGGAGGCAGAGACAGGCAGATCTCTGTGAGTTCGAGGCCAGCCTGGTCTACAAGAGCTAGTTCCAGGACAGGCTCCAAAGCTACAGAGAAACCCTGTCACAAAAAATTAAAAAAGAAAGAGAGAGAGGTTCATATGCAAAGATTCCTAGTTTTAAAAACTTACCTGGCATTTAATTTAGATAGGCAGATGTGTTAGGATGTTAGTTAATGTTAAAAAGTTCACTGGGAACTGGACAGTGCTGGTTATGTCTTAATCCCAGCACTTTGGAGGCATAAGCAGGCAGATTACTATGAGTTTGATGCCAACTGGTCTATAGAGCTAGTTCTAGGACAGTAAAGGCTACACAAAGAAACCCTGTCTCGAAAACCAAAAAGAAAAAGAAGAGGAGGAGGAGGAAATAAAGTGTAATGGGGATTAGTATTATAGTTACAGTTTCTCAAAAGAGTTCTTATCCTTTAGAAGTAAGGACCAGATAAATGCCAGGGAAAAGAGCCCTAAGATAAAACAGCTCCAGCACCAAGTCCTCTGTGCTACAAACATAGGCTGCAGTTCTTGGTGTATTGATAGGAAACGGGTCCCAAGCATAGGTTAAATATGCAGCAATAGTTATGGAGAGAATGGTGTGAACATAATAAATGTACTTTGTTTTCTTGCATATGAATAAATTCTCAAGGCATTCGTGGAGTGATTGCAGTGTTCCTGAGCCAGTAGGTGAGGGGATGCGAATGGAAGAAATTCCCTCTAAGTCTAAACAATGGCCTCCTCTTTCTTCCTCCCCCGTGCTGTGAACCGCGGTGCTGTGAACCGCGGTGCTGTGAACCGCGGTGCTGTGAACCGCGGTGATGTGAACCGCGGTGCTGTGAACCGCGGTGCTGTGAACCGCGGTGCTGTGAACCGCGGTGCTGTGAACCGCGGTGATGTGATGTGCGCACCGCATCGCCAAGGCGCCAGCAATTTTTACAATTTCCCAGGAATGTTTTCTTTGTGTGTTTTTTAAAAACCTGCAAAAGCGCTTCTTCAGGTACTTCCAAGGCCCCTCCTCAAAGCTCCATTTTCCTCCCGGGCTGGGTGCACGCTTGGCTGGAGAGGGTGGGGGCATGTGTCCACCCTGAGCACGCTAGTGGCCCACTGCATGAAGGAGCAGCTTTCCTCACGCCCCCTCCCTGCTTCTCCACTCAGACCTGAACTTTCTATTTGCTCTCAGCGCCCCTGATTGAGACCAACCCTGGAGCCTGCTGCTTACAGAAACTGCTTAGGCCGTTTTCGTGATTCCCTCTCAATACCAGAGCCTACGTGTACGTCCTAAGCTGGCCTTTTCTGATGCGCGGAGCTATTCGGACCCAACCCCCTTCTGTAATATTTAGATTTTGTAAACGTAGACTCTAGGGAAGGGTAAGGAGAAAAATGATTCAGATTGCTTTAAAAATA
>NC_022013.1:83497011-83525549 GCF_000317375.1 Microtus ochrogaster
CAAATGTTTGACATTCTAAGAAAAGTACTTGAGTTATAGAATAATTATGAGAGGGACCCTAGTTTTAGCTACACCCGGGTCTACAATTTCAGCACCTCTCACTCTGGCATAGGAACAGAAAAGTAAACTAAGGGACGCACAGACCCAATGCTTTGGGCTTTGAAATGGCCTGATCTGTTTTTTTTTTTTTGTAGCTTTCGGGAGTGAGGCAAGAGATTTTCAATGAGATAATCGCCTGGGTCAGTCAGGGGGATCAGTCCAGTGTTCTGTCACCGTCCTGGAAGTCTATAGGCCCTGATAGTGCTGACTATCGGGTGAGCTAATCGGGTGAACTTCCCCATTGTCATTCTTTAATTAAGTCATTAATTTGTTCTGCTTTATGCACTTGAGACAGGTGTGCCTCTGTAGTTCACGCTGCTCTCAGATCCGAGGTCATCCTTCTCCGCCTGGGGCTGCAGGTCCACACAAACACACCCAGCTGTCATTTAATTTTTGAACAGACATTGGAGCAATCATTCGGCTGAACCCTTAGAATGACTTTACATGGTTTGGGCCTGTGAGATGCTTTGTCAATGTTGGTTCACAGAAGAAAAATTATAGTAAGCGTTCCTCATTCCTGTCAAACAAACTTTGATCGTGTATCTGTTTCTGGATATTAGGTGGGCACAACAGACAGTGAGTAATTCTTTTGCCAGTACATACATGATTAATTGTTGTTGTTGTTGTGCTTTTGGATGAGTAATGACCACGTCTGTGCAGTTCAAACAGTCACACGCGTGGCTGTAACTAGAGAAGAGCTAATGCCGCTCCAGCACTCCAGCTCACCTGTCTGTCCAGGCCTTCAGGCCTTCCTTGGCATTATTGTTCCTTCCCAGTAATTGAGGTCTTTGTGCCATCGAGTTCTGGCATCTTTAGACCCACATGCTCTCCAGTCTCAGAGTCTACACAACTGAGCTGCCTCCCTGGGTGTCCCTTTTCTCCCAATACACAGCCTTCCCTTTCAGAGGGAGGGCCTCCATCAGCTAAGTTGTTTACACATTTCTGTGGGATTCTGGGAGATTCTGGGGGGTTGTCCTCAAGTCTCTGGTTTAGAAACGTTGGTTCCAAGTTGCCAATCTCCTGGTTAACTGACACATCACAAACAGGGCCAGCCTGCCACGCTAGGCTGTCTGGTTATCCCGTGAGCGCCAAATGGTTCCTCAGGCTCACTCTCTACTGCTCAGCTCAGCTCAAGAACAAAAGCAGACTGTGGGGGAAACTTATATCATGACCTCTCTAGAAACAGGAGAAAGTGTAATAAACCCAACTTAGCAACAGCTTTATAGACAACCCAATGGAGCTTACTTGTTAGAATAAAAGGGAAATAGGTGGAAAATTAATGTACAAAATCACTCTGTGCTTTTACATACCAACAGCAACTGTCTCAAAGGCGCCATTAAATAGAGCAACGCCACTTACCAAAACACAAAGTGCATCTAGAAACACACTGCAGGAAAGACCGTAAGACCTTTAAGACTGACTGTCAACAATCTGGTGGGAAGCGTGCAGGGGAGTGAACCAGGGACACAGGTGACAAGTACACACTGCCACCCAGGGCCACACTCCATCAACAACGTTAGCTCTTATGGAAGACACTAAGGACGTGAGCACAGCACAAAAGAGACTATTCTAATAGACTTGGAGGCCACATTCCCTAAAAAATGGAAGTTCTCCCATTCAGCTAGTTGATCTACATACAGATCCAAACTAATTCTAATCAGACTTCCACGTAGAATTTTGTTGGAAATGGATCAGACGGTTTTTAAATTTACATGGAAGAGTGACAACAAGAGCAAGAAGCACCAAGATAGCTGCAAAAGAAGGGAGTGACCTTCACCAGAGGTCGTAAATTCTTACCCCGTTTAACAGGCAATTTATAGAACATCATGGCTACCTCAGGCTGCTGTAACAAATCCCCATGGACTTGGTGGGTTACTGAAAACAAAAATCCACCCCTCTAACTCACAGGCAGGCAAGTATACAACCTTGGCACTGGCAGCTCCAAAACCTGATGAGATCTCTCTTCCTATTTCATAGAGGGCATCTTCTCACAGTGTCCTCAGGCTGGAAGTAGAAGGAAGTTCCCTTGAGTCTCTCTTATAAGGGCACGAACCCTACCTAGATTAGATATGAAATCCCTGCTCTCACTTCTCCAGAGCATGCCTAGAAATACCATAAAACTGGTATCTAACCAATGAGTTTTGGAGTAGACACTGATTCTGTAGGAATATGTTGATAATACCATGTGGAGAAAGGTCATAATTCTGGGCAGAATAGAGATTCCAGAAGGAAATCCTAAGAGTATCTTATGGTCAGTGAGGAAGAGGATGGAGTTTAAGTGAGATAAACCCACTCCACTGTACACTAACAGGGTTCGGACGGATTATGACTAAAATATGAAGGCTGAAACGAAGCTACTTTTAAATTTAGGAGACATACAATTCATTACAGGTAGGGAGAATTCATTAAAAGACCAAAGGCATAAATCATCATGGAAATGCATTGATCACTATGGTATAGTTCAGTGGTCAGGATATGTTTATTTTGAAGAGGTTTGAGGCCCAATCCTGGAACCACAAAAAAAAAAAAAAAAAAAGGAGAAGAGTTGAGATCTGTTTGCCACAAGAGAAGTGAGGAAAGTCAAGGCAAGGGAATAGGATGCCAGTCAAGCGACACAAATGATCAAGAAAGGATGGATGCTGATGAAAATAGGAGGAGGACTCAGTGAGGAGGACTGCACAAGAAGCGCTGTGGCTTCCCAGTCAGGGCCTAATGAGGAGGAAGAGCCACCCTTTCTTTTTGTCTATTTATTTATTTTAAAAAGACAACAATCTTTTTTTAAAATTTCACATACCAATCCCAGTTCCTACTCCCTTCTCTCCTCCCCTTCCCTACCCCCTCCCCACCTATTCCCTCAGGGAGGGAAGGCACATTGCTTTGGGGAAGGTCCAAGGCCCTCCCTCTTAAATCTAGGCTGAGCAAGGTATCCCTCCAAAGAGAATGGGTTCCAAAAAAGCCAGTACAAGCAGTAGGGATAAATCCTGGTGCCAGTGTCACCCACATTCAGAGGGACTAGTTTGGACCTACGCTGTTGTTTCCTTCCCGGTCCGACTGTAGTTGGTGAGCTCCCATTAGCTCAGGTAGACTGTTTCAGTGGGTGTACCCATCATGGTCTTTGACCTCTTTGCTCATATTCTCATTCCTCCCAATGTTTGACTGAACTTTGGGAGCTCAGTCCAGCTGTGGCTCCCTGCCTCTGCTTTCATCAGTTGCTAGATGAAGGTTCTATGTGACATTTAAGATAGTCATCGAGGTGGTGGTGCACGCCTTTAATCCCAGCACTTGGGAGGCAGAGGCAGGCGGATCTCTGTCAGTTCGAGACCAGCCTGGTCTACAAGAGCTAGTTCCAGGATAGGCTCCAAGACCACAGAGAAACCCTGTCTCAAAAACCAAATAAAAAAAAAAAGATAGTCATCGATCTGACTACAGGGCAAGGCCAGTTCAGGCACCCTCCTCTATTGCTTAGAATCTTAGCTGGAGTCATCCTTGTGAATTCCTGGGAAATTCTCTAGTGCCAGGTTTCTTGCTAGCCCCATAGTGGCTCCCTCAATCAAAATATCTCTTTCCTTGCTCTCATATCTGTCCTTCCTCCATCTCCACTATCCCATTAAGAGTCACCCTTTCAAATCTTGGTAACAAAAGGATTCTATTGTGCTACACTGGTCACACAGATAGTGAAAAGTTCAGAGTAATGTGACAAGGAAGACACTGTCCCTCAGTTGGAAGGCCTCCTCCTCAGGCAGGAGCAAGACCTTGGCACATCACCTAACGATGACAGAGCCACACAGGGCCTGTCAGACAGGACCCTGGGGCCCAGACCATAGCAAGCAGGACCTGAGGCAAAGAGAAGAAGGGATGGATTCTTGGCTTCCCTTTCTGCCTTTTCTCCTGCCTCTCACTAGGCACACAGCTGGAATCCAGCTCATGTGGGAGCCCCAGAAACAGCTGCAGGGCCTGCTGCTCTGCAGAGCTGGGCAGAAACCCCAAAGGAATGAGTCTGGGGATACACAGGTAGGAGCTATGTAAACTACCCAGGTGAATGTGGAAAATGTCCCCCACCCCGTTAGGAGAGACCTGTGACTAGAGCTCACAGTAGGATACACATTCAGAAACTCTCAGAGCCAGAGTGAAGGTATGGGCAGCTCTGTGTATCTACTCTCTAGCGAAGCAATGATAAAACATTCCATGAGATTATGATAACCCTTTAGCAACTCTAGAAATTGTCTCAGGGGTGTACAGCACATCAACATTCACCCAAGAAAGTCTGAATATCTCTAAGGGTGTGTGCCCTGGTAGTGGAGCCATGCATGACCAGCTGTTTCTCTTCTTCTCAGCTCAGCGTAACAGATCCATCCCAGACTGACTCTCTGGCCTCAGTTCCCAGCCTGGGGTTCCAGTGCCTCCAAGGAGGGCAGGAGGCCACAGTTTCTCACTCCCTTCCACCTCCTCCGAGTTACAGAGATACGAGAGTGCAGCAAGCAGTCAGGGGCTCCCTTCACACTTCCACTCATGACTCAATGGAGTCTCTACACCAACTGCAGAAGGCTTAGGAGCAGCAGAGCCAGCAGCCTCACTCCTCTCACTTATAGGGAAGGGTTCTGTAGCGGGGAAGGCAAGAGAGATGACCAGAAGAGAAAAAGCATACGGCTGACATGGAGTCCTGCTGACAGAGACGTGTGTGCAGACGGAAGCATACAGCTGACATAGAGCCCTGCTGACAGAGACGTGTGTGCAGACGGAGGCATACAGCTGACAGAACCCTGCTGACAGAGAGACGTGTGTGCAGACAGAAACAAGCCCCTGCCCTCTCTGCTAGGGAAAGTGACTCTGGATTTTTGAAAGAGAGACAGGTCATGAGAACAAAGCTCTAAAACGTTTTCCAAGGAATGGAAGCTGTTCAGGACAGATTGTGAGCAAACTCAGGCCTCAGAGTACATACCAAAACAAGATACTTGGTAGTTGGCAGCTAAGATGACGCTTAACATTAGGAAGCTTAAATCAGATTCCATTAGGTTACCAGACACCACTGAAGGAGACAAGAAGGAACCAACCATTCAGGGGTCAGAAGACATCTTAACAACAGGACTCACTCTCCTCCCCCACAGCCCTCGGTTATGTCAAGGATGAGAATCAGCACATGGGAGGCCCTGGATTGCATCCTTGGCAGTAACAGAAAGTCCCAAGAGTGAGGGTGGACATGTTTGTGTGTGCGCGTGAGAAAAAGGCACTCGAGATGGCTCCCTCTGTGAGTTGCTTCCACAGCCAGTCCCCCTTACTTCCTGGCAGTCTGAAGTTGGTTCCAAGGCCCAGATTCAAGGACAAAGAGAGATTGCGTCATACCCAGTAGGGTCATCAGCTTTCGTGGGAAGAGTGTGGCCTGTCTGGTCCTCCAGACCCTGGAGGGACTGGATATAGCGGGAAAGGAACAAGAACTCAGGGACATGATGATCCGTTCTAGATATGATCATGGGACAGATAAGTGACGGTGACCAGCGAGAGTTAGAACGGATAGTAATGTGTTTACAAATTGTCTCACTGGGGAAAAGAGCGCAGCAATGTTAAATGTGCGTTTCACAGTTTGTCAGCCGCTCTTTGTCCTCCATACTCGCAGACGAACTCTCTGGAATCTTACTCCCTTTGCTCTCATCCGGTCTTCTTTGGCCCCTACAGTCTCCGTAGCTTTCTCTGTTCTTGGGTTGCTTCCCTTCTTTTCTTAAGGTTCTTCTTGCCCCACCTCCCCACCCCCACACAGGTCATGTCTTTAAGTACGTAAGTTTAGGCTCATTTTCCCTTTGTATAATCCAATCACAAATCATGCCAAAGCCAGTTGTGTTGCCACCACCAAAATGGGTTCCGAATCCAGTTGTAAAAATGACATCCATGGGGTTTTGTACATTTTGCCTACGTTTTTCCTGATTTCCTTTCTTGGATACCGTAGCCCTCCAGGATGTCTTAGACAGGGTTTCTATCGCTACAAGGAAATACCACGACCAAAAAGTCAGTTGGGGAGAAAAGGTTTATTCAGCTTACACTTCCGCATTGCTGTCCACCACTGACAGAAGTCAGCACAGGACCTCAGACAGGGCAGGATCCTGGAGGCAGGAGCTCAGGCAGAGGCCATGGTGGGAAACTGCGTATTTGCTTGTTCCCTCTGGCTTGCTCAGGCTGCTTTTCTTATAGAAGCCAGGACCACCTGCCCAGGGATGGCACCACCCACCATGGGCTGGGCCCTCCCCCACTGACTATGCCTTACAGTTGGACCTCATGGAGGTATTTCCTCATCTGAGGATCCTTCCTCTCTGACGACTCTAGCTCATGTCAAGTTGACGCCCCAAACTAGCCAGGAGACAGAAGTAGATTGGTCATGAACTTTCTGCTAGGAATAATTCCCGCATCACTCATGACGGCTGCGGTCTTTAAGCAGCCAAGGAGATAAAGGTAACGTTATTAAATATTGATGAGGATGTAAGAGAAATATATTGCCCATGTATTCTTGGGAGACTGAAAAATGTTATCATCATTACGGAAAACAGTTTTGCACTTGTTATTAAGTAAACCATACCGTTGCCATATCAGTGACTTGGGCATTCTATTCTTCGTTCCTTTCCCTAGTGGGATTAACACTTGCTCACATGACATCCCTATGCCATCTCGCAACTGTTGGGCACCCAAAGTTAGAAATGATTTGGTCATCAGTAGCTGACAGGCTAAACAGATTCTGGTGTAATGTATCTATATGATATACTGCTACTACAGCAATGTGTTTGTTGGTGCTATGGCTAAAGAAGCCCCCTTTTATGCCAGGCATCCACCTTGGTACCCACCAGCCATTTTTTCTGACTCTGATCCCTGGAAGATAAGTTCCTAGTGGCCTGGACTCAGTGACCCCCACACAGTCACATGCATGACCATCTACTTGGTATATAATAACTGCTTTGTTGGCTCTGTAACTTGCTAATGCAGATACCCAGAGATTGTTTTGGGTCATTATTTAACTTGGCAGAACAGACCATTTGTTGCCTTCTTGTGTAGATAGTGTGGATACTCATGATTTTCGCCTTTAAAAACCCTTCCCCACACCCCTCCTTCACGACAGGCCTGAGACTGGGCTTTAAGGCTGTAGTCCTGCTAGTAGCTAATCAATAAGTTCTTTAATGATGACTGGATTGAGTCTATGGTCTTTTTCCAGATGTCACATACTCACAACAGTAGAATATCACAATGATTTTAGGGAAGTCTGAGTCCCGCAGTGGGGGTTCTAAGCTTCATTAATGAAGGCATTTAAGTTGGTACTCAAAAGGAAGTTCAATGACAGTATTTTTAGTTTTAAAGGAAAATATTTCCGTGTAGTCAAGCCGTAAATCTCAGCAGCGACTCAGGGAATAGGAGGAGGGAAGGGAAAAGCCCTGCTGTGTCAGCGCAGCATGGGGGTCTGTCACAGGGTAGCAGGCATCCCCAAGATGGGGAGAGGAGCCTTAGAGAAAGGATAATAAAGCCCAAAGTATCAGGAAAAGCATAGATTCTGTCCAGCGTTACAAATAAAGAGGAGAAAGAAAGAAAAGGAAAGCTATCCCTTTCAGAGTTAGGACCCAAACAAGTGAGCAGATCCCTCTTGCACTGACGAGTTTTACACCAATTTGACACACCCTGAAGTCACCTTAGAGGAGGGAATGTCAGTTGAGAAATGCCTCCAAGAATGACCTGCAGGGCAGTTCCTTCATTGGTGACTGACGGGAGGGCTCAGCCTATTGTGAATGGTGCCATCGCTGGGCTAAGGGTTCTGGATTCTAAGAAAGCAGGATGAGCCAACCACGAGGAGCAAGCCAAACCATGGCCTCTGCATCATCAGCTCCTGCTTCCAGGTTCCTGCCCTGTTGGAGTTCCTGTCCTGTCTTCCTTTGACGACAAACAGTGATATGAAAGTTTAAGGCAAAAAAAGCCCTTTCCTTCCCAAGTTTCTTTGGTCATGGTGTTTCATCACAGCAATAGTGACCCGAGCTGAGACACTACTAAATCTCATGGTGTCTTGGTTTATGGAACTGTGTTAAGCAGAGGGAATTCTGGGAAGGAAAAATACAGCATCTCTTTAAAGGAATAATAATTTTACCTAAGTTATTTAGCATAGCTTAAGACAAACCCACCTTCTTAGGGGAGATCCTTGTCCACGTGATTGACACACCCCAGTTGGAATATGAGGTTTCCAACATGGCCAGAGATTCTATTCTGTTGGCCAGAAGTTTTCCCCTTCATGGGCCTTTCCTGATACACTGACACAAATATTAGGTTGAAGAAAATGAGACGTAGAGGGGTAGAGCGTCTCAGATCTGATATCCTCTATATCAGACATTACTTTACAATTCATAAGGGCTTCAAAACTACAATTATGAAGTACCAATGAAGTAATTTTGTGGTTGGGGGGTCACCCCAACATGAGGAGCTGTATTAAAGGGTCGCAGCTTTGGGAAGTTTTGAGAACCATTGCCTTAGAGATATGAAAACACCTTTCCACCAAGGTTTATATATGACTGTTGATATCCTATTTCTGACATTCAAATATAGACATCACAAGCACCTGTTTCTTTGTGGCAGGAAAACCAGAATCTAGTGTAGGGCACCACAGGACAGAATGCTGCAACGGGAACACTGTATGTTTGCACTCACCAGATATTGGCATGCTGGATGCTAAGAAAAAAGATGAAGGAAAGATTAAGGCCTCACAGGACCCAGTGCCTGCGAAGTTACCGTCTTCTTCATTACTATTGAAACGAGCACATTTACCTTGACTCAGACGGACAGACAGACGGCAGCGCAGGTAGAGGACCCCATTCTTGTTTCGGCTTCACGGGCTCTGGCTTCTGTATCTGAGACAAATAAGTGAAGTGGAACTTATACTCCATTTTCTTCTTTTACACTGAAGCATGGGTACCTTAATGATACATTTCTAGGTATAAAATTAATGTACAAATTTAAAACCTAACTCGATCTCATATTCTGAAGCAATATGTACTATCAAGAAGGTTGTATGTCAGAATTTGTGATTCTTTTTTTTTGTTTGTTTTTTTTGTTTTTGTTTTTGAGACAGGGTTTCTCCATAGCTTTTGGTTCCTGTCCTGGAACTATCTCTTGTAGACCAGGCTGGCCTCGAACTCACAGAGATCCGCCTGCCTCTGCCTCCCGAGTGCTGGGATTAAAGGCGTGCGCCACCTCCGCCCGGCATAGAATTTGTGATTCTTAAAGGCATTTTAAAGGTATTCCTAGAGAAGGAAGTTCCTAAGTTATCTATAGAAATAACTCAGAATGTTCCAAATTTACTAGGCATTAGTAACTTCCAAACACTTTCTGATATCCTTCTGTCAGGTTAAATCATGGAGCCAAACGACCCATGCATCCATCTCCAGGGCTTCTTTATCTTATCTGAGTTCATCTTCACACCCGTGAATAATAATCCAGGCCCTTGTCCATGCTAGGCACATGCTCTGCCACTAAGCTGCATCTCCAGGTCAGCCTAGTGTTTGTGTGTTGAATAGAAAGCTTTTCTATTAATAAAGGAACAGTAAATGTTCATAATCTCTCCCCTCTCTCTTTCTCTCAGAGGAACTAAATCCAGGGTCTTATGCAGGCC
This sequence comes from Microtus ochrogaster, assembly GCF_000317375.1. Lineage (NCBI taxonomy): Eukaryota > Metazoa > Chordata > Mammalia > Rodentia > Cricetidae > Microtus > Microtus ochrogaster. The sequence goes on from NC_022013.1 coordinate 83,506,733, forward strand.
AAGTACATACTCTATGAACTATGCCTCTAGCCCCAGTACATTTACTTCTGTGTAACAAAGGGAACATTGCTTAACTTTGAGGTTATTTACGTATGGCTATTATTCTCTTGGGTGAATGTGAAGGTGTATAAGTCTTGACGAAACATTTCTCAAAACAAAAAACAACACCAACAAAAACCATCTTGGTCGCCCTCTTCTATCGCTCGCAAATTATGAGTCTTGGCAGACAATTTCTACCTTGTATGACAATTTTACTTTAAAAATTTGTTACATTTTCTTTAGTGTGTGTGTGTGTATGTATGTGTACTTGTACAATGGTGTGCATGCAGAAGTCAGAAGACAACTTGCAGGAATTGGGTTTTCCCTTTCTCTGTGTCTGTGTCCCCGGAAACATCTCGGGTTGTCAGGTTTGGCCGCCAGTCCCATTACGTCACCTCTGACATCATAGCAAACACACATTCAACACTCTTTCTTGGGTATGAGCCCTTGCCAGGCATGTCTGAAGAAGAGCAAGACTCCTACTGTTTACTGCTCAAGTAGATACAAACTTTTAGCTGTGTTTCACCTGAATGATACATACTCATGCTGATAATCGCACAGAAATTAGCCAGACACATCCATTTGTAAATATTCATTTAGACAAGTAGAGAATTCTGACATTCTCTCTCTCCCTCCCTCCCTCTCCCCGTATGTGTGTGTGTGTCTGTCTGTTTCGTGTGCATGTGTGCGCATGCACGTGTGATGTGTTCATGGGTGTCTTGTCCCCTTCAGTTATTGCCCACCTTGTTCTTTGAGACAGGCTCTCTCCCTGTACCCTGAGCTCACTGATTGCTTAGACTGATGATGCTGTGGGCTCCAGAATCCCCCTGCATCTGCCTCCCCAAGCTGGGATTACAGGTGCCTATCACTGAGAGGGTTTTTTTTTTTTATTTTTTAAAATGTGGATTCTGGGGATGGAACCCAGTTCCTCTTGCCTGTGCAGCAGGAACTTTACCAGCTGTGCCTCTCCTCAGACTTAACAGAAAGTCCCTTCACAATTTCAGTCCTTGCGGGTTTACACTGTGGGCTGTGCTCACGCACCCCGGTAATTCCAGCAGTCTGGAGGCCTTGGCAAGAAGATCTCAAGTTTAAGGTCCGCAGCAGTGACAGAATGTTCCAGGCCAGACCAGGGTACACAGCAAGACTGTGTCTCTGATTGAACAAAGGAGGTCGAGAAAACAAAAGCTCATGAAGGACAGTAGCCATTCTGAGTAACAGCTCTGTTTTGTATTTCTCTGATAGAGCAGAGACCGGAACTCACATACTTCCTGAAATTTAATTTAATGGTTGTGCGGAGGAAGTATAACACTGTATGAATGACAGGAGCACCATGTCAAGGACCAGATGCCTCAGACAAGGGCGTGCAAGGCCTTCCCTGGTCTAATTATGGGTATTGACAGTGCGTGCTGAAAGTGTCAACCCCAGCACCCTCCTCCTGGTTAGCTGGTGCCTTTCGTGCCCGGTAGAAACTCTTCACACCCTGTGCTACGGTATGAACATGGAAACGGAGACACCAAAGTCTCCTCTCTTCTCCTCAGGCTGGCCTTAAATAAACCACTAATTTCTGCTTCCACAGGTATGTTCTTAGATTTGCTAACACAGGGAGGCCACACGGAGTTGAACAAGGGGGGGCTGTTCTTCTGCAGCCCCGAGAGCATGCCCCAGGAGATGGGGGAGGGGGAAGTCCCTGTGAACTGGAGTCAGAAATGTATAAACCTGCTTTGGTTTTGCCAGCTACAGAAAGGGCTGCACAGGGGGCCTGACTCTGAGCTGCTGCCGGAGAGTGAGTGAGAGCAGAGCACTGTGGGCCCAGAAGAGCTTTGTGAGGCCAAGCCAGAGCACAGCATGGGGAGACACAGGGCTGCTCCTACCGCTCATTTCTGTGTCTTAGACATGTCCACGCTAGGTCTGTGTTAGACCCTGCAGAGCTGCCTTGTCTGTCCATGCATTGTGGAATTATTCATGTTTGATTTTAAAAGCACCTTTGGCAGCTTATGGTTCAGACCGTCATCAGTTCTTGGCATCTGTGTTAAACACAGAGGGATTTTTGCAGCTCTTTTAACTTCACTGTGTCTTTGCTCAGGTTCTGGGTGCTTGCTGTACTCAGACACAGGCCCCCATGTCCATTCCTGTTCAGGAGAAGAACCCAGAGCCAGCCTTCCCTGATACCCATCTGCTCCTCATCACCCAGGGAAGTTAAGTCGCTTAGAACTGCTCATACTCCACAGCCTCGCCTTCCTCTAGCTCTGGCCATAACACTGTTCTTTGAACAGAAATGTACATTGGCTTTGTAACCTATGTTGACTGTCAATTTCTCTTCACATGATAATCCACATGCCGATTAGAGATCTTACTATTTCCCTGCCTTGTTTGCTCCCTAAATAAAACTGAGTGGATATCACTTTATTATTGGAGCTGAAGTAGAGATTTTGCTTGTCCTGAATTGAAGTCTTTATAAACTGTACATATCAAAAACTATATACATTTGCCAGTCTTTTTTGGTTTTTGTTTGGGTTTTGTTTTTTCCCTTGTTTTGCTTGTTTTCTTTTGTTGTTGTTGTTTTGTGTTTCTAAGAGAGGGTTTTCCAGTGTAACAGAGCACTGGCTGTCCCGGAACTAGCTCTGTAGACCAGGCTACCCCAAACTCACAGAGATCTGCCTGCCTTTGCCTCCCAAGTGCTGGGATTTAAGGTATGTTCTACCATTTTCCAGCTTTGAATCTGTTTTGTTTCACACTTTAATATCTATTTTATCCTCTCATTTCTCATGGTGCATTTTTATCATAAGAAATCTTGCATTTACCTAATCTGCTAAGTTTTCTATTATTCCTCTTTAGAAATAAAGTATATTTTGCTTTCGTGTTTAGGTGTACTATCCATTTTCTATTTATACTAACACCCCAAAAATTGTCTAGTGCTGGGGATTAGTTTCAGCACTGCTACAGAGACTATAGTTGATTGCTGCCCAAATCCCATAAGTAAAATGCAACATTACTTGCAAAAAGTGTATAACTACCCGTCCATTCTCCAGAGCAAGTGCTAGAGGATATACAGCGCTATCACAGTGTAGACATCTATGTGAATAATTCACAAAGCTATATAATAGTTCATTATTATAACAACATACAGAATAATGCATCTGTACATAGGGAAACGTCCACGAATGTTCAGTACAGGTGCAGTTGTCTTCCAGAATATTGTTTGATCTTCAGAAGAGACCCTGAGCAAAAGCAAGGGTAGTGGAAGTTGTTGCATTTGAGGTGAGATCGGGGTTGTTGTTGCTCTTTTCCCCTGTGGCCGTCTACCATAGTTCTCATTGTTGAAAAGGCATGCCTTTTCTGCCTGGTGAGATCGCTCGGTGGGTGAAAGTACTTGTCACACATACTTCCTGACCTGAGTTCGATCCCTGGACTTGCGAGAAAGTAGAAAGAGAAAAGCAACCTCAGAGTTGCCCTCCGACCTTCTTCACCTGAGCACTGTGGTATGGCCACACTCGACTCAAACACACACCACGACTATAAATAATAAATAAATAAACAATTAAAATTTTAACTTGACATTTTTCTCCTCCATAGACTAGCATGTTAACTTATGGAAATGAATTGGTCATATATTCTTGGTGTTTTAAGTTTCTTTATAGTTCTGTAAAACATATGCCAGCGGTTTGTCACTTTCTCCAGGAGGGCCTGTTGGGAATTTGGAGGGAATCTGTGTGTAAGTTTGTAGGACTCAGGAACACCCCCTGGGGTCTACATGTTTGAGCTAGTGATGTAACTTGATTCCATTATCTTCTTTATAAGATTACTCTATTACTTTATGAGTATGGGTGCGTTTCATGGGTATGTACCATCTGATGTAGTACCAGTGGTGGCCACAAGAGGGGGATGAGATTCCCTGGAACTGGAGCTACAAACAACTGTGAGCAGTCATGTGGGTAATGGAGAGGGAACCTGGGTTCTCTGGAAGAGCAGCCAGTGCTCTTAGCCACTGCATGGTGTCCACACAGCAATCAAGAAGGTCTTCCTGCATGCTCAGGCGCTAAAACCTGTGTCTTAGTTTGGGTTTTTATTGCTGTGGAGAGACATCATGGCAATGGCAACTCTTAAAAAGAAAACATTTAATTGAGGTGGCAGCTTACAGTTTCAGAGGTTCGGTCCATTACCATCATGGTGGGGAGCATGGCAGCGTGCAGGCAGACGTGGTGTAGGCTACATCTTGACGAGAAGACTTTCACACTGAGTGACGCTTGAGAAAAAGATCTCAAAGCCCATCCCCACAGTGACACTCTTCTTCCAACAAGACCACACTTCCTCCAGCAAGACCACAGCTCTTAACAGTGCCGCTCCCTTAGGGCACCTCTTTCTTTCAAACCACCACAACCTGCATGTGGCATCCCACACAGAGTCAGGACCTCAGGCCCGTGAGATCAGAGTCAATTTCCTTCCCAAGACTAAGGAATGGACTGGGGAAAAACCCACTTTTGAACGGAAAATTTAAAATAAGTTTCCTTTAGTACCCAGGTAACCAATTGTAATAAAGGAAGAAAAAGACAAAGAAACAATAGATATTGATACACTGCGATTAATACCTTAAGTTATTAGTTATCTTAAAGGTAGAATTGTGACAAAATCATATAATAGAAATGGGCAGTTTTACAATATGCTTGCAAAATGGTAGACAAGAGTGAGCACTCTCTCGGGGATGGTAGCTGAGTTCTGTGACAGAGTCAGGCTGATAGGGAACCAGAACAGCTTTTTGATATTATGGAGATTAAAACTCTTCCTGGACAGCTTCTGAGCATCACTGACCTTAATTTTAACAAGGAAACAAATAGACATCGTCAGTTATTTTAAGTCTTTGAATTTGCTTTGGCTCTGAGAGTGTTTCTCCAAAAGTTACTTTCTTCTTGAAGCCTCTTCCTCCTTGAGTAGGGACTTAATATGTCATCCATCACAAAATCATACAGTACTTTGATCCAGGAGTTGTACTGGGGGAGTTTATCATAGTACTGAGTTGCTATTTTCCTCACCTGGAAGTGAAAAACACAGCAAGATGAAGAGTGGGTGTTACTGAGACCTCAAGACAACAGGTGAGTGTCTGACAGACTGAGGGACAAAATACTGAGCCAGCCAAAGGGCACCACCTTTGCTCATGGTCCTCCAGACTCCATGCAGGTCTTATGAATAAAGACTACAGATCACAATCACATGAACAGCTCAGTTTCAGAACCCACACTCTCTCACAAACATTGATTCAAATATACTCAAAAAAATATTGGCAAACCGAATCCAGGATCACATTGGGAGCATCATCCACCATGATCAAGCAGGTTTCGTCCCAGAGATGTAGTAAGAATTACAGTTACTATATTTATATCTATTTTTGTCATGATTAAGGAAAACTATAACTATTACTATCTATTATGCAACTCCATTAGACTCCAGAAGGATATAATATTACCTAAGCAAACAGAAAGTTCATTGTAAGCAACTTCCAAAGTTGCTGGAAGCAACTTCCAGAATTGACAGAGACATCTCACTGCCTGGACAGTTACCCAAAGTTCTTCTGTATCATTGGGGCATCCAACTTCAGCCCACAGGCCCATAGTATCCAGCAGACTTTTCCATAAAGCAGGAAATTTCAAAGACAGTTCCACCTATATTGGCAGTTTGTCAGTCATTTTCTTTTGTGTCCTGCAGAATGTCTTGCAGACTCTTTTATGAAGCAGGAACTCTGAAAGACTGTATCACCTTTAGGCAAGTTCAGCACTCATCTCTCTGTGTGTCCTGCATGTCCAGTTTACACAGCATATCAAAAAGCAGTCTAGGCAAGAGCAGTTTCTTGCCCAAATGGCTAGCAAACTCCATGAGGAGCCTCTTTGATGCCCATCTTTTTCTTGAAGTAGACTGGTGTTTCCAGGAGCAGATGTATCTCACTGTCATGAAAAGTCCTAAATTCTTAAACATTTTAAATGTCATATTCTGAATGTCTCTGAAAAATTTGAAGAATACCTATCTAACTGAAATGTATCTCTATATATCTAGAAAACCTAACTAACAAGACTACAAGCTTGACTGTTATAGATGATTGTCTATTAACCTATATTTCTTAATTATGCATTATATTTTTAAATGAGCTGCACAAACACAATACCTTAATCAAGAGCAGAAATATACATATTACAAAATTGATCTTAAATTTATATCAATAAACCAAGATCTATACCAATGTAAATCTCTATATCATATCCCCTTTAAAAGTAAATAAACATTTATAAACAATATTTGGAAATATGGGCATAGTTCTCTCTAAACTGCTTCCTGCTTTTTGTTGGGCAAAGTATTTGGGTGGGTGTTCATAGCAACCTTTTAGAGGATTTTGGTGCATCAAATCACATTAGTCTGGAAGGATTCCATAGGTTCTCATCCTCTGTGAAAACAAATGAAGAACCTCTTTTCCAAAGCAACATATCCTTAGACTCAAATTCTGAGGTCAAGATACCTTTAAAGTATATAGGTTGTTTACTTAACTCCTTCACAGTCAAAAAATTAAAAAAAAACACAATAATATACATAATCCAGACTCTCTGTGTATATTTAATCTTTACATGGCTTATTTGTTTTTACTCTATTACTTTTTAATATTTATTTTATTGTCTTTTCTCCTTTATTCTGTGACATTTGCTCAATTATGTTCATGGCAGCATTGTTCATAATAGTCATAACCTGAAAGCAGCCTAGATGCCCGTCAACTGAAGAATGGATAAAAAAAAATGTGGTACATTTACACAGTGGAATATTACTCAGTGGTAAAAAGCAATGACATCGTGAAATCACAGACAAATGGATGGAACTAGAAAAAAACCATCCTGAGTGAGGGAACCCACACCCAGAAAGACAAATACAGTATGTACTCACTCCCAAGTGAATATCAAATATAAAGCAAAGGATAACCAGCCTACAGTCCACAACCCCAGAGAAGCTAGAACCCGCATTCAGAAACAGAAGGAAGCAGACACAGAGATCCACAACCTGCCACTGTGCCAAGCTCCCAGAGAACAATCCAAGAGAGGCAGGAGTGATAATATGAACAAAAGAACATGATGGGGAAACCCGCAGAATCAGCTGACCTGAGCTGGCGGGAGCTCACTGACTCTGGACTGACACTGGGGAACCTGCATGGGTCTGAACTAGGCCCCCTGAATGCAGGTGACAATGGTGTGGATTGGGCAGTCTGTGGGGCCTCTGGGAGTGGGACCAGGATCTGACCCTAATGCATGAACTGACTTGTAGAGCCCATTCTCTATGGAGAGAAACCTTGCTCAGCCATGGAGGGGAGGGCCTTGGTCCTACCTCAGGGAGGTGATGAGACAGATTTAGCTTACTTCCCAGGGGAGGCCATACTCTCTCTGAGGACAAGATGGGGGGAGGGAGGGGAGGCAGCAGGAGTGGGAGAACAGAGGGAGAAAGAACATGGATTTGGTATGTAAAAAATTAATTAATTAACTAATTAATTAATTAAGAAGGAAGACAGCATGAAGGGAGAGAAAGGGATGCCCTGGGGCTTAAGTCAAGATGCCTGACATGAGCTAAGTTTTCAGTATCAGGATGGCTACAGAAAGTTACACATACCTTTCTATGTGGCTTATTTTGGGGAAAAAAAAAACCCCATGTGTTCAGAGGATTACTACTGGCTTAGTCTCTAAGGAAGACCCACTTAAAAAAAAAAACATAAAAGTTCTAGGCTAGAGAGATGGCTCAGAAGAGTGTCTTCCAATATTGTAGAAGACTCGAGTTCAGTTCCCAGCACCCACATGGCAGCTCACAACTGCCTGTCACTCCAATTCCAGGGGATCTGACGCCCTCTTCTGGTCTCCCCGAGCACAAAACACACACCCGTGTCTGCAGGCACTCACACATACACAGCAGAGGTCAACAAAAGCCATACTAGAGATTCAGGGCAGACTGACACCAAGGAATCGGGCGCTAGCATCACATTACCCTTGTTCAAGGTTGTGCTCACACAGGTAGGTGCTGCTTTCCTCAAATACTTTGTTCTGAAAACGGTAAGCCTGGTAAACAGTGGAGAGAATAGTCCAGTAGCCCTCATGGGCCTTTCGCAGGGGTGCAGGGGTGTCACAGTTCCCCGGGACAGTTGCCCTCTAATGTTCTGCATAAAACAAACCTACCCTTGTTCTCCTGCTGGACCTATTGAAACTAAGTTGTGACCTCATGCAAGAGCTCCAGAAAAGGTAACAGAAGTATTTCATACCTCACTATCTCAACATGTGTTCCTCAAAGTTGCCACTCTATAAACCAGATTTCCACAGTCCATGCCTGGCCCAGTCTCATTCACCACCGTTCCTGCATGCTGGCTCGATCCCTGCCATGGGGATCACGGGCTAACCCTCTGGAACTGTGAGCAAGCCCCTAATGAAATGCTTTCTTTCCTGAGCTGCCTTGGTCATGGTGTCTCCTCTCTGCACTAGAATGGATGCTGAGAGGCCTAACCAGAGTCATTTACTGGACAACAGACTTTACACATCTCCCAGTACTTCTGGACCTTAAATGTAACCACTAAGCCTCAGGATCTAAAAGCTGTATCCTTAGTAAACACTAGCCTGTTGGGCACTAGATGTACACTACATTTAGATTTTCATTTTAAAGAGCAGCTTTGGTTGATAAAATATACTAGCTTTCTTTAAAAACAATTAAGTGAAGACTGATTTCGATTATACAACTATTAGGAATGAAAATATTTACAAAATCTTTCACTTTCCAGGGGCAGGTTTTTTCCAGGAACGTTGGGGAAGTCATGGTGTTCATTATGATAGCCCACATTGAAGGTCAGCAGATTCAGAGGCCCATAATATCCAGATGCCCCTTTAAGAACATGTAATGTCCGGCTATAAAATGCCCAGCAAATTGGGTGCAAACCTAGGCCAAGCAGGGAGGCTGCTAACATGTGGACTAGAGATTTAATTCTGAAAACATAGTAAACCATAATGTCAAAAATGATCTGGGTCACGGTATTGATGATTTCTAGGTAGGAAATTGTTTTCAGGTTGATAAATAGAGGACGAAAAATCACAAGTTGAGGCTGAAAAATAATCCAGACAAGCTTCCTGAGTGTAATGCAGAAGAACCAGCCCTCAAAATCGGTAGGAATGTCCACATGGATGCCATCAGCTCCGAGGTACCGATGATGATCCATGTGGTATCTCTTAAAGGAAACCGAATATGGAACTCCGATAGGAAGGTTAGCAAATATTCCAAACCAGCGGTTCCACAGTGCTCTGTAGTGGCTAAAGGGGGAATTGTGGGAAATCTCATGGATCCCCAGAGACATTGAGGAGTTGTTTGTTAATGCAGCTACCAAAGACATAGGACCAAAATAGGACCCATTCCACTCCAAGTCTTTCACGGAGTAAAATGAAGCCAGCTGGGCAAGGAATATCACAGATATGATCCAGATCAGGTTGGGGTCAGGTTGCACCAAGGATTTTATCTCTGGATATTTTGCAGTAAGAACAGAACACACAACAAGCATGATCAATGGAGATTAGTGTAATTACAATCATAATCTATCAGGTTTCCATGACACGGTGGCAGAGCAGCTAGTCATTAACATGTAGACTCACAAGCGGGACACCTTCCTCTAAACATGCACAACTGCTAAGTAAAACCACGCCGAAGACCCAATGATAAGATCACTAAACTCAGAAGAAGACATTGAGGTGAATCTTCATGACCTCTGTGGTTTCTTATATATCCTTCTTAAAGGTATTGGTGCAAAAAGGGAGAAAAGTAGACTTATTAAAATCTTTTCTTGGGCTGGAGAGATGGCTCAGAGGTTAAGAGCACTGGCTGCTATTCCAGAGGTCCTGAGTTCAATTCCCAGCAACCACATGGTGGCGCACAACCCAACCATCTGTAATGAGATCTGGTGCCCTCATCAGGCCTGCAGGCATACATCGAGGCAGAATGTCGTATATATAATAAATAAATAAATCTTTAAAATAAATAAATAAAAATCCTTTCTTCTGGAACAAAAACTGTGCTTTGGATGTAAAAGAAATAAATAAATTTAAAATAAAAAACCAAAACAATCTTTTCTTCTGCTAATGATGCTATTGAAAAAGTCAAGACTATTCAAAAAACCCAGGGAATCACATCCGGAAATGGTCTATCCGATAAGAAATTTTACATAAAATAAATAAGGAACTTTTAAAACATGTACAAATAAGTAATAATCCAATTTAAAGACTGTAAAATGCCTGAACAGGTATTTCTCGAAGAACACGTATGTGATGGCTAGTCTTGGTTGTCAACTTGGCTAACTGGGCACACCTGAGATGGATTTTTCTTGGTTGGATTATTTGAGTTAGAAGATCCATCTGAAATCCGAGCCAAGTTTTCTGGTGGCAGCCCACATAAAAGGACATGGGAGGTTGATGTTCATGGCCTGTGTTGCCACCAGAGGCCACACAGGCCTGGGGTCTAGTCAGCCACCAGAGATCATGTTGGTATCCAAGGGCCATGCTGCCACCTGGGCCATACTGATGTGGGTGTCCTGCACTGACTCCAGGCCATGGTGAGACATCCAGGCCAGATCTGTTGCCGAGGGCCATGTCTGAGTCCGTGGCCCTACTGCAGCCTGGGTCAGTGTTGATCTCTGTGCCCCATGTGACCAGAGGGTGCCACAGGAACCATGGATGTTGAAATCTGAGGCCGGGGCAGAGCCGGCACCTGTTGTTGGTTGTTTTTATTCCTTTGCTCTTTTGGGGGCCTGACACACAGCTCCCAAATAAATACACAGAGGCTTATTATTTCTTATGAATGCCCAGCCTTAGCTTGACTTATTTCTAGACATCTTTTCTGAAATTATCCTCTCTACCTTTTGCCTCTGGGCTTTTCTCTTTCTCTATTTTATTTGCCTTTGTTTCCTTCTTACTCCATTGCTGGTTATGTAGCTGGGTGGCTGGCCCCTGGTGTCCTCCTCTCCTCCTTTTCTTGCTCCTCCCTCCTCTCTTCCCAGATTTCTCCTCCCATTTATTCTTTCTGTCTGCCAGCCCTGCCTATCTTTTCTCTTACCTCACTGTTGGATGCTTAGTTCTTTACTAGACCAATCAGGCGTTTTAGACAGGCAAAGTAATACAGCTTCATAGAGTTAAACAAACACAACATAAAACAATATAACACATTGTTGTATCATTAAAATATTCCCCACTATAAGCAAATATAATGCATCTGAAATTAATATTCTACAACAGGCCCCTCCCTTAGCTGGCCCTGCCCCTCACTGGCCACTGCAGCAGAAGAGCTGGCACTGTCCCTCATGGAGCAGGCCCAATGGCATGGGCATAGAAGAATAGGCTCTACCCCTCGAGGTCCCAGTGTCCCAGGCTGATCAAATCAGCTGCCACCCAGACTGACACCCAGGGCTTTGAGTTAGCCCACCCCAACATCTGCCCTATCTATGACCTGCCGGAGTGTGTGAAGGAACTGGTCCTACAGAACCATAGTGGCAGGATCTTCATGACTCGGGCCAACAGCAGGATACCCGAGAGGAGTCTCAGAGAGGGTTCAGGATCGATGGTATACCAGAATCTTGTTGCACGAGTTTCAATTTGTCTTAATATCACATACCACACCCTGCCTCATTGGCTTAGCATCTCTTCGTGCATGGCCGGGTTAGCAGGTACTTGAATTGCCTGTCTGGGATCCGCTGCCCACACTTCTTTGGCGAACCTGAACCACAGGACCTGGAGCCTGTGCCGTAGCTATATTCCGAGCTCTCCACCTGGCCTCTGCCCTCCCATACAGACATCTTGGATCTTCCCTTGAAGATCAGAGTCAGGGTTGTGTGACCCAGGGAGGGTTGTGTGAACCTGCTGTGCTTCCTGTAAGCTCTGCAGACAGTCCAGGGGATGCAATTTCTATTTGCTATCACCAGTAGTGGGGTGGACTTGTACGTAATGCGGTCGCCATGTTCTTGTAAATAACCCGTGCCCATCCTCCTGTAAGGCACCCCAATAAATATACTGGATCACTAAGAGAGACATGTAGAGTTGTTTCTTTGATCTGTCTTTAATGCCCTAAGTGGGGTGATCTCCAGGAAAAGCCACACAATAGATTGTCAATGTTTTTTTCTTTTTTATGATCGCTTCAAAATGATTCAGCTGAAACTAATAATGGTATGGAGAAGGACTGGCCTATAAGAAGCTTTGTTAAAATTTACTTATAGAAGAAAAATTTCCATAAACATTCTTTATTTGCTTCAACCAAATCTAACCTCAATAATTTTTGTTCTGTATTCCTGGACATACATAATGAGTGATTATTTCCCAATAAATAGCTTCTCTTTACTTCTTTCAAAATGTATCACTGGGGGTTGGAGAGATGGCTCAGCAGTTAAGAGCACTGGCTGCTCTTCCAGAGGACCTGACTTTATTGGCAGCTCCCATCTGGTGACTCATCCTTCATAACTCCAGGTCTAGAGAAAAGGATGACCCCAAAGCTACTAAGGCACAGCCTACACATTTGACTAAGAAGAATGGGAAATGCCTCTGCTCTGGTATCATACCTCCTTGATTCCTGACGGCAGCAATGCCACAAGGTGGTGTCAGACAATTAGACAAGAAACTGCTGCTCTGAAGGATGGGATAACTCGGTTGTCTCCAGTGAATTAGTGGCATGTGCTCTCTGGTGCAGAGGACCTTGGCAAAACCTCTGAGGAAAATGTCTAATGGTGTCTTTTTCACCCAAAACTTAAAAATGCCACGTTCTTGTGGAATCTTATGTGACCTGGAGATTTCCAGGTCAGTCTGAAGGCTCATCTTAAAATGTGGACACAGGTTGAGGGAGCAAGACACAAAGAGACAGAATATGGTGTTTTGGAAGAGACATCCCCCATACTCCCAGCCATGTGAAACCTTGATCACCAGTTGGTGGCCCTCTCTGGGGAGGTGTGCTCTTGTTGGAGGAAGTATGTTACTAGGGCTGTTGTGGAATGTTTGTACACTGTGAAGATGTGTTGCTGTGACTGGTGTAATAAAAAAAAAACCTGAATGGCCAATAGCGAGGCAAGAGAGATAGAAAGGATTTCTGAGCAGAGAGAGGAAGAGAAAACAATCGATGTACGTGGGAGAAGCCAATGGAACAAATCGGATATGGGACAGAGGAAAGATGACCGAACCACGTGATAGAACGTAGATTAATAGAACTGGATTAATTAAGTTATAAGAGCTAGTTAGAAAAAAGCCTAAGCTAAGACCAAGCTTTTATTATTAATAATAGGTCTCCGTGGCTGGGTGGTGGTGGCACACACCTTTATTCCCAGCACTCAGGAAGCAAGGCTGATGGATCTCTGTGAGTTTGAGGCCAACCTGGTCTACAGAAAAAAAGTCTCTGTGTTGTTATTTGGGAGCTGGTATACAGAGAAAGACTCAATTATAGGCTTTTAGGTTTCAAAAGCCACTTGCCATTTTAAATTCACTCTTTGCTTGCTGTTTGCAGCTCAAGATGCTATCCATTACCTTGTAGCTTCTGGCTCCAGTCACCGAGACTGCCTGCTGCCACACTTCCCCAGGGCCTCTGGAACAGTAAGCCCCAAATATACTCTTCCTTCTCTAAGCTGCCTTGGACATGGTGTTTATCACAGCAGCAGAAAAGTAACTAAGACAATTAACGCATGAAAGGACTCCGTTAGCAGAAAGGCTGGAAAGCCCTCCGCACCAGGGATGCTCGTAAGGGACAGAGCTCACACAAGAGCAGGAGCTACAGGGGTGAAGGCCAGTGCCGGGTGCATGGCCTTGCTGTATGAAGGGTCGCCATGCACACCCTGGGTCACATCTTTGGCTTCAGACCCATCCCAGCTCTCTAGCCAACTTCCATTCTGGAAAATGCCTTTCTCCTTCTTAAAACACTGTCTCTGTTTCCATCACAACCCATGTATCCACGGTCCAGTGATTTATTCTTGGAATAAATCTCAGCAGGTGCCCTCTGAACTCAGATCTGTGCCTATAACAGGCAAAGTTTAAGAATAAGACCCTCATGAAACTCAAGAGCTGCTGGGGTCGTGGCTCTTAAATAAGAGGTGATTGGGTTCTTGTGATGGGAAAGCGGAATGGGGCCTGCTAGGAAGAGGACCAGGATAATCGATTGAGGCTGGGAACAGGGGCAGGAGGGCAAAGCATGAATGAAGATGTGATCATAAAACCCATTTCTGTGGCTAATTCTACTACATATAAAGAGACTTTGCCTCTGACAGACAACCCAGGGCTGTGCACGTGCTGGGTGAGAAGTCTACCACTGAGTTATGTCCCCATTGTCTCCATTACCTCTGATATTCTCCTCCCTCTGTCTGCCCCCACTTTTGTCTTTTCCTAATGGGGTTCTCAGCATGTTGCCCAGGCCAGGCTTGAACTCCTGAGTTCATGTCAGCCTTCTACCACTGTTTCAGTGTTAGCTAACACCACAGGCGTGTATCATTGAACCATTTAGTATTTTTTTAATTTTGGTTTAATATTTATTTTTTATTTTGTTTTAATGCCATATCTTTGCTGCGTAGGTTTCCCTCAAACAGGCAAACCTTCTACTTCAGGGTCCCAAATAGCTGGGAATGTAGGAATGTATTACCATAGTTAGTTCATTTACTATTTGTAATTAAGAACACAGAGAACTGTTGGGAGACCAATAGTCTTTGCAATTCATTTACGTATTTGTGTTTTGGAGGATGGATGTAGACAGGTTTTTCTTTAACTGCCAGCTCACAAAAAAAAAAAAAAACCCAACATGGAGACTTATTATTAATTATAAAATCTCAGTCTTAGTTTAGACATGTTTCTAACTAGTTCTTATAATTTACATTAATCTTTTAACCTCCATTCTTACACATGGCTTGGTTACCTTTACTCTGTACTGTCCATCCTGCTTCCTCTGCCCCTGGCTGGTGACTCCACCTCTCTTCTTCCCAGAGTTCTCTTAGTTCAGAAGCTCCGCCTATATCTCCTGCCTAGCTATTGGCCATTAAGCTTTTTATTAAACCAATCACAGTGACATATCTTCACACAGTGTAAAGGAATATTCCACAACAGATGGGTAGACATTTTGGGGTGCCCTGAAACAGCAATCTCCAAGTCCCTACCACAGCCTTCTGCTTCCTCTATTCTGGGTGGGGTAAGTATGAAAACACCCAGTGCTCTATCCCTGTTCCTTCTTCCTGGTCATGATAAGCATGAGGTTCAGTCAAGACAAATGTAACCTGGAAGGAGATGGCTGTGCCCTCTATTGGAATAAATGTCCTTCCTAATTTAAGGAAAGGTCTATCATGGATTAAGTATGAAATGCCCCCTGCAGGCAGGAGTTCTGAAGGCTTGGTTCCCAGTTGAGGAGATTGTGGAAACTTTATGGTTTAAATTTATGACATTAATAGTTTAAAGTTTTATTTTGACACTAAAGGATCTTCAATTTAAATCTTCAACTCAATTTTTTTTAAAAAATAGATTTTTCTTTCTTTTTTGGAAAATAGATTTTCTTTTCTTTTTTTTTATTTTATTGAGCTATACATTTTTCTCTGCTCCCTTCCATTCCTCTCCCCTCCCCTTTAGGCCTCTCCCATGATCCCCATGCTCCCAGTTTACTCACGAGATCTTGTCTTTTTCTACTTCCCATGTACATTAGATTCATTTATGTCTCTCTTAGGGTCCTCTTTGTTGTCTAGGTTCTCTGGGATTGTGATATGTAGGCTGCTTTTTTTATGTCTAAAAGCCACTTATGAGTGAGTACGTATGATATTTGTCTTTCTGGGTCTGGGTTATCTCATTCAATATGATGTTTTCTAGATCCATCCATTTGCCTGCAAATTTCAAGATGTCATTATTTTTTTTTTCTGCTGTGGAGTACTCCATTGTGTAAATGTGCCACATTTTCCTTATTCATTCTTCAGTTGTGAAACATTTAGGTTGTTTCCAGGTTCTGGCTATGGCAACAATGCTGCTATGAACATAGTTGAACATAGTTGAGCACATGTCCTTGTGGTATCATTGAGCATTCTTTGGGTATATACCCAAAAGCTGGATCCACCAGCAATGGAGGAGTGTTCCTTTACCCCACAACCTCTCCAGCATAAGTTGTCATCAGTGTTTTTGATCTTGGCCATTCTTACAGGTGTAAGATGGAATCTCAGAGTTTTTTGATTTGCATTTCTCTGATGACTAAGGATGTTGAGCATTTCCTTAAGTGTCTTTCAGCCATTTTGAATTCCTCTGTTGAGAGTTCTCTGTTTAGGTCTGTACTCCATTTTTTTTTATTGGATTATTTGTTCTTTTGGTGACCAATTTCTTTGAGTTCTTTGTATATTTTGGAGATCAGTCTTCTGTCTGATGTGGGGTTGGTAAAGATCTTTTCCCATTCTGTAGGCTGCTGTTTTGTCTTGGCAACTGTCTGGTTATTTATTTCTCTTTTTTTTAGTAAGCATTAGACCATAGAAAAGGAATCTTTACAGTCTTGAGGGGAAACTTAGACACAAAATTGCCCTTCTTTGCAATTTCCATTAATAGAGTTTTTCAGTTAAACTAGTGTTTGTATTTAGTCCACTGCTTTTCCCTGGCATTCCTGGATAGTGCTTACCAAGGCTCTGCATCTCCCTTGACACTGCCAGCTTCGCATAGCAAGGAAGGGGTATGGGACGACATAAAACCAAAAAGTCAAAAGTCACCTAAGTCCCATCATTTAAAAGTTATCCCAGCTCACATCAGTTTCTGGTCATGAGTGGTCAGGGGGTCATCTGAAAGCTGATCCTCAGTTTGCAGAGAGCCGCTTCGGTCTCGCAAATAGAGCTATGGGTTGTAAAGCGGAGTAATCCAACTTTATGTTTTGTTTTGTTTTGTTTTGTTTTGTTTTGTTTTTCGATACAGGGTTTCTCTGTGTCGCTTTGGCTTTGTTGCCTGCCCTGGAACCAGCTTTTGTAGACCCAGCTGGCCTTAAACTCACAGAGATCCTCCTGCTTCCGACTCTTGAGTGCTGGAATTAAAGGCATGGGCCACCACCTGACTGAGTAACCCACTGTTAGTAGTTAACCCTTAAGCTGCTGAGAAAGCTGCTGACAGTCTGCTCTCATTCTCCTAGGCTAACAACTTTATATTTCTTTATTTTTACATTTTTATTTCTGGAGTCTACATTTTTGTATTCTTATTCCTGGACTCCCTTAGGACAGGCCCCTTCAGCTCTGCTTACAGAGTCTTTGGCCTACACTTAACTCTGCCACATCCCTCCAAGAAACGAGCTTCGAAGCTAAAAACCGCATGGTCGAGGCTTAATCTCAGAAACAACTGCATTTTTTGAAGTCAGCTTTCCTTATTAGTTGCTTCTCTCTAGGCTACGATGAAATAACTGGCTGAACTGCTCACTGAAGGGAGGAAAGATTATTTGGGGGTGTGGTTTAAGGGACGCAGTCTGAAGCCGGACATGGTGGCACACGCAGGCTTCCAGCACTGGGGAGGCAGAGGCAGGCAGATATCTGTGAGTTTGAAGCCAGCCTGGCCTGCTTAGTGAGTTCTAGGATAGCTAGGACTACACAGAGAAACCCTGTCAAGGATGCAGTTCATAAAGTCAGGTCAGGCATGGCCACTGGAGTGGACTCATGTTGTGACACTGGAGTTTGCCCAGATCTGAGCTCAGACAGCAAAGAGAGACCCGGAGTCAAGGCCAGGCTATGAACCTCTAGTCACCCACTGTATTTGATTTGGCTTCAGTCCCTAAAGGTTCCACAACCTCTTTAAGGACCAAACATTCAACACAGGAAACTACGGTGGACAATTTACATCCAAATCATAGCAGGAGCCCACGGCTCAAATGGGGACTTCCTTCCAGGACACCTAGTCAGCTGGACTAGTGAGTGCAGGTCTCTAACTGCTGGGGGCAGTGAGGGGCAGCATCCTCTCTGATCCATATTCCTTGAATTCACCTATCCCAGTGAAATCAGAGGCTTTCCCTCCCTTCCGTTATGATGACCTGTGACCCAATGGGACCCATATGCTCTGCTTGGAGCTTCAGTCTGCAGTAGAGTTCCGGGGTAAGTAGGCGTCTTACCCTGGATTATACAAGTTAAAGTTAGTTAATGGAGAAATTTTATTAACACTAGCGCTTGAAAACAGTATACCAAACACCAAGAAGGAAGCCAGAAAAAGTGTAGTGTATCATCTTATGGTAGGGTATGGATGGATCTGAGCCTGGGCCAGGACTCAGCTGCAGCTGGGGATGGAAGGCCACTGGGTTCACCAGCCTCTGCCAGTGGTAACTCTTCCTCCATAGCCAAAGGCGGCTGTGTTAGAATCCAAGTGGAGCCGTTCCTGAAGGGTCACAGAATCCAGACGATGATGGGACTCAGCCGTCAATGGTAGAGGTACATCCACCCCCACCGTTCCTAGGAGGTCTAAGGTCATAGCTGGTAACTCTCTGAGCTGGCATAGGGAGATTGTCTGTAGATCTAGGGGTCATAGGATATGCTACCTTCTCTGTGACTGCGGGAGGCAGATGGACCTCTCTGGTGGCTGAGTGTGATGCCACAGCTGGAATAGGGCCTCGCTTGGCTGTTTCTGCTGCTGGTGTGTGTATCTGCCTACATGAATGTAAGGCCTGGCTTCCCAGAAGGAGGTGTTGCTCTCTGAGCATGTGTAGGCAGAGCCTCTTCCAAACGACAGCATGTGGGCAACGTGATGCCACACAAGAAATTGTCTCTCTTGGCTACTTCTATTATTTGGTTTACCTCCAAAATAAT
>NC_022013.1:83525827-83531300 GCF_000317375.1 Microtus ochrogaster
CCACCTGAAGGTGGCGCTCTCTCAGCTAATACACTCTGACCCCCACCTGAAGGTGGCGCTCTCTCAGCTGACATGGTCTGATCCCTTAGCTGGAGGTAGCTCTCTTTTAACTGATGTGAGCGAAATTGTTTAGCCATGGAGAAAGAAATTGTGTCATTTTCAGAAAAATGGAACTGGAGATCATTATGATCAGCAAATCAAGATGAACACGTATGGTATGTGTCCTCTCATGTGGAGTAAGAGAGAGAGAGACATGAAGGAAGGGTTATTGTTTCTGTTAGGCCCCAAGGAGGGGAGATAGGTATAGATAATGAGAGAATTATAACCAAAGTACTTTTTATATATGATTGAAAATGTCATGATGAAACCCATTGTAATGCAAATTAACACATATTAATAAAAACATCCAGAAAGCCATGCGTGGTGCCACATGCCTGGAATCCCAATACTCAGGAGAATGAGGCAGGAGGATTACAACTTGGAGGCCAACCTGACCTTGAGACTCTGTCTTTAAAAAGGAAAGGAAAGCAATGGATTTGAGAAAACACGGTGGGAAAGGTTTCATTGTGCTCCATTTGTCCGATGTTTAGTTAGGGTTCTGGGGTGCATGAGTGCACACAATACTCCATAGAGTTGGCCTGGTCAGGATCCCCTTAAATACCTAAACTAATTAAGAATACTAAGACACTTTTTTCTTTTTGTATTTTTGAGACAGGGTCTTTCTATGTAGCCCTGGCTGTCCTGGAACTCACTGAGTGACCAGGCTGCTCTTGACCTCACAGAGGTCCACCTACCTCTGTCTCCCAAGGGCTAGAATTCCATCGTAGGGATTCCATATACCTGACTAAGACACTTTCCTGATTAGCAGCATATCGAAGGTTTCTGACCCCCTTATATTATATTATATTAACTTATAGAGAGAACATGGCATTATTTTACATTTTTTGCCAATCTTTTAATGTCTGGCTTACGAGGAGAAAGATGCATTCTGTATCTATCAGTGTCTTCGGTCTGTTATGAAAACTACCATGAACAAAACTACAGAATAGAACTTTGTTTTGTTCACCACGCAGTCGGGAAATGAAGTATTTTCATGACAGTTTCACACAGACATTGCATTTTATACTTCATTGAACTTTATGAGTGACAGGCTCTTATACCAGTTGTTGGGTGGGAAAGAGTCACCATGAGAACAGTGGGAACAACACAGCAGACTGGATGTGTCTGGGGGTTGTGGGTTTTAGGATGTGTTTGTTCAGAGAGTCGGCTCCGCAGGTTAAGGAAGCTGGCTGCTGTTGCAGGGGACCAGAGTTTGGGGTTCACAAACATCTGTAACTCCAGTTTCAGGGGATCCAAAGCCCTCTTCTGGCCTCTGTGGTCACTGCAGGCATGTTGTGCACTTACCAACAAGAAGGCAAAACACACACAAATTTTTTTTAATTTATTTATTTATTAAAGATTTCTGTCTCTTCCCCGCCACCGCCTCCCATTTCCCTCCCTCTCCCCCAATCAAGTCCCCTTTCCTCATCAGCCCAAAGAGCAATCAGGGTTCCCTGCCCTGTGGGAAGTCCAAGGACCACCCACCTCCATCCAGGTCTAGTAAGGTGAGCATCCAAACTGCCTAGGCTCCCACAAAGCCAGTACGTGCGGTAGGATCAAAAACCTATTGCCATTGTTCTTGAGTTCTCAGTAGTCCTCATTGTCCGCTCTGTTCAGCAAGTCCGGTTTTATCCCAGGCTTTTTCAGATCCAGGCCAGCTGGCCTTGGTGAGTTCCCAATAGAACATCCCCATTGTCTCAGTGCACACACAAATTTTTAAATAAAAATTTTAAGTTTATTTGCTTGGTTTTGTTTTTTGAGACTAAACAGCCCATGCTGGCCTCAAGATCACTGTCTCCTGAGACCTGAGCCTGTGGGATTGCAGGGCTACCACCATGCCTAGCTCGGGAATATCTTAACCTGTCTGGTGATTAGATTTATATTGCTATTGCACAAATAATCTATCTTTCTTTCTTTCTTTCTTTCTTTCTTTCTTTCTTTCTTTCTTTCTTTCTTTCTCTCTCTCTTTCTCTCTCTCTTTCTTTCTCTCTCTCTCTCTCTCTCTCTCTCTCTCTCTCTCTCTCTCTCTCTTTCTTTCTTTCTTTCTCTCTTTCTCTTCCCCCTCTTTCTCTCTCAAAGTTGAGTCTTATTTTACTCAGGCTGGCCTTCAACTTGTGATCTCTCTGTCTCAACTTCCCAAGCATCTGAAATTCAAGCCAACACCACTGTGCCAAGCTGGCCTGGGTTTCCTTTGGGGACGGGAAGACTCAGGAGGAGTTCTGTGATTTTTATCCAAATTGTCACCCACACGGTTCTCGAGTCTGGCATGTGTGTAAACTTAGGGTTTCAGCACCAGATGTGTGAACTGACGATATGCCTGCTCCAAGGTATCATTAGGCAGAAGGTTTTCGTTGTAGATATGCAGGAGAGTACAGCCAGAGGCATATGAAAAAGCCCAGAACAGAGAGAGAAAGCAGTAGGCGAGACATGGCCAGCATACTGGACTTAGCCATGAGAAGAGAGGGAGGCGGTAAAGAGTCTAACAAGAGAAAGGGAACCAAGAGAGAAGGGACCAAGAGAGCTCATGGCCAAAATAGCAGAGTTATAAGGGAATGGGGGAGGGAAACCCATGAGCTGGAGAAGTTTTGGGTCGGGATTGGGGTGAGAGGAGCTGAGAAGGGTTGGGATGTCAACATGGACTCTCTAACAGGTACTTGTGACACTGAGGGAGCCCGGAGACCAGCATGCACTTTGGTGTGCTCACAGACACCAGAGTTAGCCCTCAGCTCCAAGTTTCTTCTGGACCTGAGTGTGCATGAGTCAGCTTTCCCTCCACTAACAAGAGCTTGACGTAATCAGCTTATGAAGAAAGCAGGTTTGTTCTGATTTGGAATTTAGAAGTCTCAGATTTTGATTTGTTGGCCTTGCTTGGGGCCTGGAGTGACACATCATGGCAGGAGCACATGCTGGAGAAAAAAAAATGCTCAACTCATAGCCAAGAAATTGGGGTGGTGAGGATAAGAAGGTGGGGGTCCCATGATCCCCTTCAGGAGCATGGCCTGCTGACCTCTCACTAGGCCCCACCTCTTACACAGTTTCCATGCCTCCCAATAGCACCTGCATAGTAACAGAGCCTCCACCACAGGAAAGGGGGTGTGTGTGTTTAAGATCCAGGCGGAGGCACCTGGGTATTCTAAAGCATATGCCAAGAAACAGCCTCTTTCTTTCTTTCTTTCTTTCTTTCTTTCTTTCTTTCTTTCTTTCTTTCTTTCTTCCTTTCTTTCTTTCTTTTCTTTTCAAACATAATCTATTCTAGCTGTGACACTGTAACCATTCTCTCCTTCACTGAGCTTTGGGATGGCTTCTGAGCAAACACGCAGGAAATCTGTCTGAACTCCTCCCCGCTCTGATGAACTCTCTGTCTCTCATGTTTGTTAACCTCCTTCGTGTAAACTAGACTTTGAAGCCTCTTGCACCACATTCAAGTTCATGGCCTGTGGGTGACAAGAGGGAGTCAAGGCTTCCTCTCTGCTTTGGTTTTATTGGTTTTCAACTGTGACTTTATTCAGATGTAGTGCACATATGATAACATATACTCTGTTTCTTTATTTGTTCATTTTTTACCATGCTGAGGATCCAATCTAGGGCCTTCTGCTTGCCAAGCAAGTGTCCTACTACAGAGCCACACCCAGCCCCTAAGTTTAACCAACACTGAGGTTCCGTGGTGTCCTAATTGGATTTTGTTTTCTTTTGTCAATTGACACAAGCTGGAGTTATCTGAGAAGAGGGGACCACAGTTGAAATAAATGCCTCTGTAAGATTGGCCTGTAGGCAAGCCTGTGGAGCTTTTTATTAATTAGTGATTGGTGTGGGAGGGCCCAGCCCACCCGGAGGGGGCCACCTCTGGGCACATGGTCTTTAAGAAAGCAGGTTGAACAAACCAGGTTGAGCAATCCATTAACAGTGGCCTCCGTTTCAGCTCCTGTCCCCAGGTTCTTGCCTTGTGTTCCTACCCCGACTTCCCTCAGTGCTGGAATGAGACCAAAAAGCTATAAAGCTGAAACCAACCCCTTTCTCCCCAAGCTGTCTTGGGTCATGGTATTTTATCCCAGCAATAGGAACCCTAACTACTAAGACAAGTGGGTTCAGCATGCCCTCATGATGGTACAACCATCACCTGCAACTAGTGCTGGAAGCTTTTCTTCTTTCTTTCTTTCTTTCTTTTTTTTTGGGGGAGGGGCTTTTAAAGATGTGGTTTCTCTGAGTAGCCCAGGCTGTCCTGGAACTCACTCTGTAGACCAGGCTGGCCTTGAACTCACAGAGATCTGTCTGCCTCTGCCTCCCCAGTGCTGGAATTAAAGGTATGTATCATGACTGTCCAGTGAGTTAGAATGTTTTCGTCCTCACTGGCTTAGGAATAATAAATGTGCCCGCTTTGGTGATTGGCAAGAGACAGAGCTCCTGTGGGAGCAATTTGGAGGGAGGCTCAGGGACTTCCTGGACTGGGCACTTTGGAGAAGGCCCGCAGGTGTGAGAGTGTATATGTGTCGGATGCTGTAGAGCTGAAGTACCAGGAGATTTCATGTTTGGAGAGAGGATTGGCAACATGCTCTCCAGGGGTTCCACTGCGGTGGGAATGAGCTGACTATGTTCAGTGGAGGGAAACTGTCCCTCAGAATGGAGAAGGTTTGGGCCATGGTGAGCAGCGCAGAGGCCTGGAGCCAAGGGTGAGAGGTGAAAATTTAGAGCCCTGCCCTCCAATGTGTGCAGAGGGATAAACCTGAACCTCCCAGCAGGCCCCAGCAGGCTAGGCCCTCCCTCGCAATGGTGTACCTGGTCACCCTGTCAGTGTGCTCACTGAAGCACGTAGAGGCTATTGGCTAGTCTTAGGAGCACAGCAGAGGTGACGACGGGGGTCTGGGCAGGCTGGCCAGTGGAGAGCAGGTTAGCCCCAAAGGTGCCAGGAACTGTAGTTGGCATTTCTGCTTGGGCACCTTTGCCTCCTTCCTCGCTGTGCTGGCCTTTGCTTGGCGTCCCTGTCACATCTCACAGTGTGTGCTTAAAGACAAGGTTTGTGTGTGTGTGTGTGTGTGTGTGTGTGTTTATATTCACACTTCATTCTTTAGTTTATTTACTTGAATTTTCTCTGTGGTTCTGAGAATGAACCCCAGGGCTTTGTCCATGCAAGACAAGCACCCGACCCCCCAAGCTTATCCCCAGACCTTGGTTTGTTTTTAAACTTTGTTCATGTGCCAATTCATTTATAAAATAATTACACATCCTGAGACTGAGAAGCTTCTGTAAAGCAAAGGACACTGTCACTAAGACAAAAAGGCAACCCACCGACTGGGAGAAGATCTTCACCAACCCCGCAACTGACAAAGGTCTGATCTCCAAAATATATAAAGAACTCAAGAAACTAGACCGTAAAAGG
>NC_022013.1:83532395-83536543 GCF_000317375.1 Microtus ochrogaster
TGACAAGGGAGGGGGACTTGATCGGGGGAGGGGGAGGGAAATGGGAGGAGGTGGCGGGGAGGAGGCAGAAATCTTTAATAAATAAATAAAAATAAACTAACCCATATAAAAAATAAAATAAAATAATTACAACTGCTCGCTAGAAAGGTGAGAGAAAGGGTGGGAGAAAGGCTGTCATATCTGGCCAGCTCGGCTTTTGGGTTTAGATTCCACAGGCTGCAGACTGCCTGGCAAGGTGAAACCTTTGCTTGGTGCTCAGCAAGCCTCGGCCGCCTAGGCAACTCGGGGGTGGAGCCGAGAGAGGGGTGGAGCTAGTGGGGGCGGGACTAACGGGCTGTTGTGGTCCCCGCAGATCGAGTCCGGCCGACTTGCAAGAGGAGTTGGAGAGTGGAGGGACTGCACACCTGCGGCCGCCGGAGCGTGAGCGCGATCCTAACCGTAAGCTCCGGGAACAGCGGTGGCACCCCAGCCTGAGAATTGCTAGGGCTGCGTTTAGCTCCTGCAGTTAAATGCGCTTCCCCAATCCCAAGACTGATCCCTGGCGTGCTCTAGGCCGTGCCTTCTCGTCCTGCGTCCGAAGCCCCATTCCTCCCCACCCCTTCCCTGGGCTGTCCGGTGCGCTTCGGAAGCAAGGGGTGGGTGTTAGGCCTGACAGCGCCGCTCCTTAGCCCTCTCGCTCGGTCCCCCACAGGTGCAGGTTTGTCCCTTCGGCTCCAGGCTCGGAGGTTATCCAGGCACCAGCCCCGACCCTGGTGGCGAAGGACGCTAGCGCTACAGGGACCCTTTAACTTCTCCACTCCGCACCTCCCGCTGTTTAAACTTCCAGCGGCCCAAAGCAAGGGTTGCCTTGCCCGCGCTGGGTTGGCTGGATCAGGCCGGAGGTGGAAGCATCGGGTAGCTACGCGCAGCTCTCCCGAGACTAGGATCGCGCCTTTGCTAGCATTCTGCCGCTACTGGCGAGAACTGTTGAGTTAGACTTTTGGGGTGTTTAGCTTGCTTCTCTGCCTCTGAATTCGGCCTTTTTTTAAAAAAAGAAAAAAGCCACAGTGCTCCAGAGGATAACATTGTTAGTGTGATACTAGCTTCCTTCCTCAAGAGGAGCCTTTCACTGGCTGTGCCTGGTCTGGCTTAGCAGAAGACGAAGGAGGGAGGGGAAAAAAGCATGGGCGTGTTCAGCAAACAGTTTCCATTCCCAAATACCCACACGAGGAGGGCCACGTGATGGCTGCCTGTGTCCCTGTTGAAGTGTCTCCAGTGGGGCTCTGCCTAGGGACCCGGACGGCTGTTCATACACTGCCCTACACCCTGGGAATGGCAGGGGGCGTGCTTTTTATGGGACGAGCTTTTGGACGGACAACAAGCACAATCCAACCCAGCACCACAAAATAAACAAGTATATATTTGTACATTTTAAATTGTATTAGAAGATGATGTGTGCGGTGGAAAACAGAAAAGTATTAAAAAGAGAAAAGGATTGTTGAGTGGAAATCGAAGGCCTCACAGAGGCAACATTTCATCACTCCTGAAGAGATAGAAAGTCATTTTGTGTGTGGGCGGGGGTGCTGCGCCAGACTGAGGAAAGAACGCACAGGTCCTGAGGCAGGAGGGTACACCTCGTGTGGATGACTTTTATGTCCTCGTTTGCAGTCTGAGAGGAGTGACCATTGTCAAAGAGAGGGCCCCGAGCTTTCTGCCGTCCTGATTCCAAGAAAAGATTTCCCCTAAGCTCTTAAATGCTCAGAAAGTCAGCTGTGGGAACTTCAGCACTGTTTCTAATGCTCCATGTTGTCTGGTGTGGCTGTGCCTGCCTTTTGGCTGTTCCTAACACACCCCGGCTGTCACAGAAGTACGGGGTGAGCAGAGTGAGGGATTTTTAGTGAAAGTTGGGAAAGTGTGCACCTCCACCAGACCTCTGGGGTGCCCATTTTCTGCCTAGTGCCCAAGTGGTGCCTACAAAAAGCCCCTGTCACTATGAGCAACATCCTACCTGTTCTCCCATTACAGAGGTGCCGGCATGCCCAGGCATAGCTCCTACCTACCTGGTGCCTACACTCTTTTTTTTTTTTTTTTTCCCTAGCATTCTGGCTCAGGCTCAAGAATTTGAAGGGCAGAAGCTGTCCAAATTCCATTTCTTGATTCTTGTTCTGAGACCTGAAAACATGGAACACAGCCTGGTTGTAGAGGGTGGGGGACAATGGAAGTCAAGGACGAGATTAGAGACAAGAGGGTCTCTACGCAGTCCCACTTCCTGGGTCACCTGCAGGCGGTCATCAGGCCAAGCTAGTGATGAGTCTTCAGTGGGCTCTGCTGATCATCCTGGGAAAAGGTCCCCAAGAGGAAACCAACCTCTGCTCAGAACCTTCTCCTGCATGCCGGTGCCCAGTGCAGTGGGGAGACTGGGTCCCCATCTCCATCACGTAATCAATTACACAAACTTGGTCAGAGAAGCACTTGCCCTGCTACCAGAGTTTATTGGCTTTCTTGAGGGACATCACAGTTCCTGCTTTCTCAGCAGAGGGCAACTGTCATCACTCTCAGAGTGGCCTGCATGCCCTGCCACCATCACAGGGCTGGAGTGGCATCTTCTCTCATGGCCCAATGCCTGCCTTCCCTTTGCTGCCGCTGGTCACCCCCACTTCCCCCAGAGAGCCAAGCCACTGCACAGCCACACCCTGCATGCTCTTCCAAGGCCTGGGGAGCTCACTGTAGGGGGAAAGTGTTGTTCCAGTTGTATTATTGAAAAGGCCATACAGAAAATTCTCTAGCTGGCCCGCCAACAAGCAAAGCGCCTCGTTACAGAGTAAGAAGCAGGCATCTTTGCTGCCTTTAGCGTTGGAGAGACTGGTGAGCAGCGATGCAGTGTGGATGTCTCTTTGGCACTTACTGGTTAGATTATTAGGAGCAAACTTTTCTCTGAATTTTAAGTGCTCTTGAAAACAGAGGGAAATCCCCTTTATTTTTTAGGTTATAGTATTGCATGAGGTGATAACGCCAAAGTCTGGCTGTCGGCTGCAGCGAGGACACAGCTCATCAGTGTGGCCTTTCCTCTCCCTCCTTCCAGGGTATATTAAGATCTCTGTTGCCCTTGGCCTAGCTGTCACTGTGTTCTCCCTGTCACAAAGGGACCAGGGTGATCTCTGTTCCTTGATGGCACTAGGTAGGATGGCGGTGTTATTCCCAGAGGAAGACGCCGCAGAACAACGGTGGTGCCCATCTGTCACATAGGACAACCATGAGACCCGTCTCATAGTATAGGTGGTACCTGTCTGTGTGTGAGGACCATTTCAAGAGACAGTCCCACCTAGTTTCTTGGTGAGTTTTGAAGTCAACCTGTTCAAAGGATTTAGATTAAATATGTCTTAGCATACCTATTTTTATCTAAACTTTCATTTAGTATCTGAGATTATGAAGTGATTTATGGGGTTCATTGTACACCTGTTTGTCGATAAGAAAGGAGTGTTGATTTTTTTTAAAGCAGGCCTAAAAAGGTCAAAGGAGTTCTTACCGTATGTCACGAGGAAGTGGAGATACATGGTTTCACTGTTAAGCATGGTTTGGTCTTATTGTGAGCGTTTCTCTCAGGATTATAGCCTCTTGTAGGCAGTTTGAAAATTCTTGGCAAGAGACTTCACCAGATCCTGGGGGAAAGGGGCTCCTTTATTTCTCAGTGTCCCCTTATTTTCCCTGTCTTTCTACTGCAATGTCACAATCCAGACTCTCAGTGAACTTCCTCTAGACCGTGGGTGCCGAGCACGTGAGCATCCCTGCCATGGACACCCTTGCCTGGCTGTAGCCTGGCTGGCTGCAGTTTGCATTGTGACCCGGGAAGGCTATGGGGTGCCACAGTCATGGGTAGGGGGTCCCAGTGCCTCCATGGGCCATCAGAGAGTCACAGGTGAGGAGCAACTTGTATAAAGAGGACGTGGCTGCTCCAGGGTCTGGGTGAGCAGAAGGTTTCTATTGTAGATGTGAGGGACAGTACAGTCAGAGGGACAGTACAGTCAGAGGCATCAGAGCAGGAAGAGAAAGTAGTCAGCTGAACGTGGCCAGCAGGCTGGACCTGACCATGAGAGGAGAAAAAGGGAGCGAGTGAGAGAGGAAGACAAAGAGAACCAGCAGAGGGAGAAACTGAGTGTGAGACCTAGAGA
>NC_022013.1:83536688-83560237 GCF_000317375.1 Microtus ochrogaster
AATTCCCAGCAACCACATGGTGGCTCACAACCATCTGTAATGAGGTCTGGCGCCCTCTTCTGGCCTGTAGGCATACAGACAGAACATTGTCTAATAAATAAATAAATATTTAAAAAAAAAAAAAAGAACAATGCATAGCTGCAGAGAGGGAACCCGCTGGGGACAGTTAGCATAGGGGAGGGATAAGAAGAGCCAGGGTGCCAGCGAGCCTGGAGACCAGCATGGGCTTTGGCATGCGAATAGGTACCAGAGAGGGCCATTTGTCCCTTGGTAGAGGGGAGCAGGCTTCACTAGTGCCTGAGGAATGCTGGCCTTTATCTAACTAATCCCCAGGATTTGAACCTGACACAGCTATTGGCTTGTCTTCTGTCCACTCTACCCAGAGCTGGCTCTCCTGCAGAAGGAGAGACCGTGACTGTTTGGAAGGCTGGCTCGTAGGTAGTACCAGACATAGTTCCAGAACCAAACCCAAACTCCTTTCTGGCAGACAGGGTTGGTGTCTGAAGTAGAAGTGTAGCCATGGCCCCATGCTGATGCCCCGTGAGAAAGATTGAGAAGTATACTTCTACCCCTCCCTGAGGTGGGCTACAGACTGCCGTCTCGTTTGCATTTTGTCTTGGTTTTTTTCTTTACTTAAGTAGACTTATGTCAGAAGAATAGACTTAGGGACAGAGAACCCTGCAGGCCCCAAATCTTTCCTCTTTGAAAAGCAGGAGGCTCTTTAAGACTTGCATATTCTTTAGCCAAGACTTGAAATTAAAATCCATCTCTAGAACAAAGAGCAGAGGCAGCCTACGTTCCCTTGACCCTGGGAAAGGACAAGTAAGCTTGTCTCACTGTTGGGTCCAAAGGAAACTCCATTTCCCCCAACTCCTGGTGGTTAGACAAAAGTCAGCGTTCCTCAGGAACTTGTGAAGCCTATTCCCCTCTACCGAAGTAGCCAGTTCCCTCACCACTGCAGAAGGAACAAACAGCACACCAAAGTGCATGCTGGTCTCCAGGCTCCCTCAGTATCACAGGTGCCTAGCTCTTCTCACCTCCTCCACGACCATAAACTTCCCCAACTCCTGGGCCTCCCTCACTACAGCTGTTCCTTCTCCTTAGAGCCCTGCTATTTTGGTGATGTGTACTCTTGGTCTCTTTGTCTTCATCTCTTATTCCCTCACTAGCCCCTGCCGCAAACACACACACACACACACACACACACACACACACACACACATCTCTCTCTCTCTCTCCCGCTCTGTCTGCTCCTTTCCTACTTCTGTCATGGCTGGGTCCAGTCTGCTGGCCATGCTCAATCTACTTCTTTCCCTCTCTTCTATGGATTCTTCCAGATGCCTCTCATGGTTCTCTCCCTCATATCTACAATAAAAACCTTCCCCGTATGCATGCCCTGGAGGAGTCATGTCATTGGCCTACATACTCTCCGGTGTGTTTTGCCCTTGTTTCATGGCTTTCTATAAGGCGTAAGATGGTGTTGTGTGGAGAAACTTAGAGACCCCTCACTTGTCTAAATTGTAAGCAAATCCACTTTCCTTGGACGGCTTGTTTCTTAAACCGTTTTAAAATATAAAGAAGTTAGACCCCAGGTTTCTGGACCTGAGTGCCTGAGGGTGACAAGGCAGTTTAGGGGAGCTGGTCTCCCCTGTCCACTGAGTGTGGGGTGCTTTCCCCACTTGCAGCTTGCCTGTCTCTGGCAGACCTACTGCCCCACCAGCTTGCCCCTCTGAGAAAACAGAACTACCCAGAAAAATGGAAGCCTCCAGCCCCAGTGAGGGGAGGTGACTTTGTTCTCTTTTCACCGTGCACCCCATCATGGAGGCCACCCAGCCCTTGTCAGCCCTGTCCTCTGAGAGCCCGTAATTCAGGAGGAGATGATGCCCTGTTAGGGTCGGGCATCTTAACTCAGAGGTGACCTTGGGATTTTTTTCCTTTCCTGTAGACAGAAGTTGCTGTCCCACTTGGTCCCGCAGTCAATCCCAAAGAAACACATAAGTTTATATTAATTATAAGCTTTTTGGTCTATTAGCTCAGGCTTATTATTAACTAGCTCTTATAACTTAAATAACCCACAATTCTTGTCTATGTTTAACCACATGGCTTGGTGCCTTTTCTCAGTAAGGCATTCTTGTTGCTTCCTCTGCATCTGGCTGGTGACTGACTCTGCCTTTCCTCTTCCCAGAATTCTCTTAGTCTGGTCTCCCCACCTATACTTCCTGCCAGGCTACTGGCCAACCAGCATTTCATTAAACTAATATGAGTGACAAATCCTTGCAGTGTATAAGAGCATTATCCCACAGCACAGTACTGAGAATTGAACTCAGGGCCTCACAAATGCTAGCCAGACAAGTGTGCTATCATTGAGCCACACTCAACTCCCTTGGCACACTCATAGGCCTTGGAGACTTTTGGTTCTCTTTTTGCTACCTAGACATTGCTATAAGCAAATTCAGTACTCTCCCAGCCTAAAATGAAACAACCCAGGGGACAGTGCTGAGAGGCTGGCCAGGCCTCAGGGGGCTCTGCAGGAAGTTCTCCCTGTACCCAAGAAGCCAGGAAGGTGGACTGGATTGCTCAGAAGGCCCAGGCTCCTGGCAATCCTGTTGCCTGCAGTGAGGAAGCTTCCAGACCATGAGGTTACAATCACTGAGGAAAATCACATGAGGGTGGGGTGTGGTGGGAAGGAAGGCAATGGTATGTATGCTGGATGGTCCACGCCTGCTGTCCCAGCACGGGCATCTGCCAGCCCAGCGCAGCAGCCGCCTCCTTAAAGCAGGTGAGCCGTGCTCCTCAGCCATCCAAGCCAGTGGAAAATGTGACCACTCCTGTTTTAGTTGGCAGAGCGGGAGCTGGAAAAGGGCTCTGGTGAAACTCCCAGGCTTTAGCACGTTGACCTGGCAATGCCCTTATGTTGTTAGAGGACATTAAAAGCTGTGTGGCAGCAGTGGGGGAAATGAGTGAAAACAGAGCAGACTAACAGTTTAGTGACAGAGCATGTGCCTGTGTGAGTGAGGCCCTGCGGCCCACCCTAGCACTGGAGAAAAGTATTATGATGATGATGATGATGATGATGATGATGATGATGATGATGATGATGATGATGATGATGATGTTGTTGTTGTTCTGGTATTTTCTCTGTGTAGCCCTGGCTTTTCCAGAACACTCGTTCTGTAGACCAGGCTGGCCTCGAACTCAGATCCATCTGCCTCTGCCTCCTGAATGATGGGATTAAAGATGTCCGCCTGGCTAAAAAAAACATTTTTTAGAAGAGTATGTTTGTTTGAGAACCCATAAAATGGAGTCAAAGCCACAGTTAATGAGATCTCAAAAACATCTGCCATGGAACTTTTGCTTGAGACTAAATAAAATAAAACTCCCAACTAATTAGCGGGCTAATTGTCCAACCTCCTTAGGTTTAAGGCTTATAGACACAGGGTTGAACCAATAATCTCATGTGGCTTTTCGGTGCTGGAAGTATTCACTCCCTCTCCGAAGCCATTCAGGGCCCGCCCGCTCACACGTGTGCTCCCAGCCCTCCCCAGCCCCTCTGTGGCGGTGGTCAGATTGAGGCCTGGACAAGGACAGTCTCTTTCCTTAGGGAACAGGGACAGCACTGAGGGCCTGCCTGGCCTCCAGCTGGGCTGGCCCTGGGCCCTGGGGTGCTTCAGCAGAGTACACTTTCAGATCCTAAATTTTCCACCCACCTCTGCTGAACCCAACGCCGTTCCCTTCTTTCTGTCTTCCACGTTTGCCTTCAAAAACACTCCAACCTTCTCTTGCTGGTCAACTCTGATCTGTTTTCCTCAGCTCAGCTCCAAGGCCGTGCTCTGAGAGAAACAAGACATTAGGCCCAATAGAGAGCCACAAAAGCAGAGCCACAGTGGCCCTGAGGGAGAAGAGACTGGCCATCAGCCATCTGTGTGGTCTGAGGAGGCCTCTGCTTGTCCGTCATTGCTCCCTGACAGGCTGACCGGAGTGCAGGAGGGACCAAATGCATCCCTGTCTCCCCAGGAAGGAAAATGGGATTGCAGGGCTGGTTAGGCCGAGAGGAGGCCTCACCTCCCTCTCCTCTGGCCTGACATCTGAGGGTAACAGGAACACGGTTTCCCCACAACCCCTCTGCCCTCATAATTCCCAAGCTAAAGTGTGATGGCCCCAGGAGGAGCTTCCAGGAGCCCATGCCATGACCAAGAACTCTTGCAAGCCTCATGCCCAGTCAGACCCAGGGCCTACTGCCAACACTGGCAGGGCTGGACTCTTGGTTGGCCTTGGCTCTGGAAAGTGCCCCCGAGTATCC
The DNA here is from genome assembly GCF_000317375.1 of Microtus ochrogaster. Taxonomy (NCBI): domain Eukaryota; kingdom Metazoa; phylum Chordata; class Mammalia; order Rodentia; family Cricetidae; genus Microtus; species Microtus ochrogaster. Next base: position 83,540,989 of record NC_022013.1, read on the forward strand.
AGGCCTGTAACTTGCAAAGAGCAGATCTGCTGAGTCACTATTAGCTTGTACTTTAGGGTGACTTCAGGGAGCATGTCTGAGCACTTGCTGGGTTACAGAGTGCAGACTTCTCTCCAAGAGCAGTTGGCAGCCCAAACCCTGGGACTCGCCGTGAGTACCCATTGGCACCAATACTACTCTCTAGTCTTTCTCCATGCTTTGAATAATCCTCAGTCCTTTAGCCATCCAGACTAGACTGAGAGATAAGCTGTATTGCTTAAGGAGAATTTAAAATCCTTTTCATTCAAAACTTCTGTTGCAATGTGCAAGGTCTGAGAGTTCAGAAGGGGTCTGAAGAAGCTTGCTTGCTGTGAGAGGCACCAGCCACAGCACGGGGACTAGGCACCAACAGAAATGAAGGAGGTGGCAGTTAGCAGCCCCCTCAGAGCTCTGGGACAACAGAGATGGCTGAACACAAGAACTAAACAAAGATGGTCCAACTGTGGGCGGCAGGGAGAGGTGGGTCATCAGCCCACACAGGCCTTCCAGGACACATTAAGAAGTTTTTCTTTGTCTTGTAATCATGGGAAGTTCCTTGAGGGTGTGTGTGTGCGTGCATGCATGCATGTGTGTGCGTGTGTGTGTGTGTGTGTGTGTGTGTGAGAGAGAGAGAGAGAGAGAGAGAGAGAGAGAGAGAGAGAGAGGAGAGAGAGAGAGAGTGTTAAGTGGGGAGGGTCGGTCAGGGGCCTTGCAGGAGTCCTGGGGAGACCCTGTAGGTGCCTGGGCTGGGTGTGATGGCGGAAGTAGACTTGATTGCTGTGCTTTGGAAGAAAAGTTGTGAGGCTTACAGATATGTCAGTGGAATAAGGGAATGCCAGGGAATCTGTGTTTGGGAACCTGGCGGTAGCTGGTAAATAGCAGCATGGGAGTGGAAACCCCAGAAGACGAAAGGCTCAGGGGACAGGATGACAGTTCCGTGCCACTTGTGTTGGAGATTGGGAGACACCTGAGAAAGCAAGCTGGTGGGCAGGTATAAAGATGTGAGACTCACAAGAAGTCTGGAATAAACACACATGCCTCGGCCGTCTCTGCAGTGACAGTGGGGTCACTGCATGGATATAAACGATGTCCCCCTCTCTTACACACCAGTTCTCCAATGGCCTCGTCCCCATCTTCCTACACCTATCTTTACCCTGTCCCCACCTTGCCAACTTTGTCTGCATTGGTTTACATTTTTCACCAGGCTGCTGGCACACATAGGTTTCCAGACCAATCTTTGTCTCACGGATGTCACAGACAGAAGGAAGTCGCACAGCAGTGGCCCGGTCACTCTTGTCACACCTCTTGGGTGTGTTGTACAAGACTCTGACACTGTTGAAATGGATTCCCAGATAAAGCTTTTCAGGGTGTAGAAATGTAGAACTAAAATTTACATTTAATAGAGTAGATAACGTGTGCATTTGTTTAAAAGTTATCTGAATGGTACAAAAGCTAATAAGTACAATATTTAATCTGTGGCATGGATTATGCTGGACAAGCACTCTGCCACCAAGGCAAGGTGCATACCAGCACCTAATATTAAAATATGTATAACCTTAATCCTTCCTGTAAGGACTTGATTGCTCCCCAAATTTCCAATAAATGACCCCTGTCCTCCAGTTACTATGTGTTTTTTTCTTTTAATTTTCTGCACCTAGGTGTTTTGCCTGGGTGTATATCTGTGGGCCTTGTGTGTGCAATGCAGGCAGATGCCAGGGCACCTGGAACTAGAGTTCCAGGCGGATGTGAGCACTGGGAATGGAATCCCCATCATCTGAAAGAGTAGCTGATGCTTCTAACCGCTCAGCCATCCCCCTCCCGTCCTCCCCAACAATGTCGTAACAAATGTATGAGCTGCCTTCTGTTGTTTAAATGCATCTTCTCCAGTACAAGATGGTGCACACCTTTAATCCCAGCACTAGGGAAGCACAGGCAGCTGGATCTCCGTGAATTTGACCAGCCTGGTCTATAAAGCAAGTTCCAGGACAGCCAGGACTGTGTTTCACAGAAAAACCCTGTCTTGAAAAACCGAAACCAAAAAAACAAAAAACCCACAAAAAACACATCTTCTTTACTAGGCAACTCATCATTTTGTGGGGTGAATACCATGGCTACAAGAAAGAAAATACAATTTCCTTTGGCTTTTGTAGCACTAGGCACCAAACCCATCTCCACGTGCCAGGAACTTCTGCCCAGAGCCACACCCCAAGCCCTGCCTTCTTTTAGAAAGGCTTCCTCTCCAACTCTGAGCGCGTGTTTTTCCTCATTGGAACATTGGGTTACAAAACAAATAAAAAGACTACTGGGAGGAAGAAACCTTTGGTACAGATAAATTAGCCCCCAGTTTCAGGTGCTAGTGTGGTGGAAAGGACTTGGGACCTGCGCTTTTGTTTTGTTCCCTCTTCTTTCCCAATATCCCTTAAACCCTGGGGGTTTTGTTGTTGTTGTTTGGTTGGGTTTTTTTGGTTTTTCAAGACAGAGTTTTTGGTTTTTTTTTTTAATTAGGAAATATATGTTTTTCTAAAACAAAAATTCTTACTTAGTTGTAGTTTTGCTGTTTATAGCTTATTCTATCAAATTTCAGCTTAGAATCGTTCATGTTAAAATGATTTTTTAAAATATTTTTTGAGGTATATATTTTTCTCCGCTCCCCTCCCTTCTTCTCCCCTTCCCTTCTACTCTCTCCCATGATCCCCATGCTCCCAATTTACTCAGCAGATATTATCTTTTTCTACTTCCCATGTAGATTAGATCCATATATGTCTTTCTTAGGGTCCTCTTTGTTGTCTAGGCTCTCTGGGATTGTGATATGTAGGCTGGTTTTTCCTTGCTTTATGTCTAAAAGCCACTTATGAGTGAATACATATTATATTTGTCTTTTTGGGTCTGGGTTACCTCATTCAATATGATGTTTTCAAGATCCATCCATTTGCCTGCAAATTTCAAGATGTCATTTTTTTCCTCTGTGTCGTACTCCGTTGTGTAAATGTACCACATTTTCCGTATCCATTCTTCAGAAGAGGGGGCATTTAGGTTGTTTTCAAAACAGGGTTTCTCTCTGTAGCTTTGGTACCTGTCCTGGAACTAGCTTTTGTAGACCAGGCTGACCTCGAACTCTTGCCTGCCTCTGCCTCCCGAGTGCTGGGATTAAAGGTGTGCACCACCACCGCTGGGCTCACCCTGGTGTTTTAAGAGGTTAGAATGTTCTCTACTGCAGCAGAAAGGAACCACACAGAAGACATCACTGTAGCTCTTTGCTACAATGTAGAGACTCAGCAGGCAGCAGTGGGAGTCTTGATGGTGAGAACAGAACTTCTCCAAGCTAATAGCAAAAGCAGGCACCCCATGGACATGACTTACAGAACATGGGTGGTCTCAGGCCTCCATGAGCTGGGATGGGCTTAATCCTGCAGCACAGCTTTGGTGATGGCGCATGCGCAGGACAGTGGGCGCCTCAGGACACGGGGGTCTCCACTATGTACCTCTCACCTTCAGCCTGATTCTGTGCACCTAGGCTGCTGTAGAGCGCTTGGATATGAGGGTTCCCACACAGTGGATTAGGGAAAAGGAAAGGGCGCCCACTTTGGTGGAGCACCTGCTCAGAGCCGTTCAGTCTTCACCAGCAGCCTGATAGGTTGATGATCCCCACACTCTAGATGACAAAGGGTCAAAGGTTTCACAATTTCTCCAGAGCCCCACAGCTGCTGAATGATAGAGCTGCAAACGGAACCAAAACACTAGAAAGCCCTTATTGTACCTCCAAGATTCTCCTGTCCTGTCCCTAACGCCAATGTGTCAACGCTGCTGTTTGGGGTGTCATGGCACAGAAGCCCTGGAGGAAAGCCAGGTGGCATCCTCACTGGATAACCAAGTGTGCTAACATGCATCCCTGACCACAGGCATTGCATGGTCCCTGACATTTAGGGACAATGAAAGAACACATCTTCCCAGAGGACTCAAGGTTAGGTCTGCCCTCTCAGCCACGCTCTTCCAGAAATTGGGTCATCTGAGCCTGACCTCTTGTAGAAGGTCCATGAAAAAGTCAGTGGCTTATCACAGTGAGGTGCCCATAACCACCCGGGCTCATCATGGCGTCTCCCTACAGTGGCCTCCACCACGGTGAATTGCAGCAGTGTTCCTACCCTTCTAGACTACATGCACACCTGCACTCTTCATCCCGTGGACTTCAGTATCCATCAGTGCTTGAAGCCCCTTTTCCAGTCTCCAGAAGAAGCAGGAGCCACGTCTACCCTGCTCTAGATGGTGGGCATCCCAAGTGCTCAGTCTCAGGGGAAGAGGGGTATGCGGGCAAAGATACCCATCGACACTGTGGGCACCATCTCTGATTGGTCAGACTCCAGGCTCTACCCCTTCCAGGATCTACTACCCACTGTCTAGCAGAAGATATTGCTTATTATCCCTTCTGTTGGAGGAGAAATGACTCACCGTCCAGTCCAGGAGACCCCATGGGGGCCACAGTGTCTGGGAGCACGGGTATCAGTGTTCTGAGGTGCCAGGGTTGGTTTGAAAGCTTCAGACTGTCAACGTGTCCTGGGGGAGAGAGCCAGGGAGGGGACGTGCAGCATTCTCTGTGGCAGGAATGCAGTCTTTGGCCATGAATTGAAGCCCTCACAAGCATGTAGCTAGGCACTGCCCTTCTCCAATTCTTATCTTAAATAAGTATTGGGGGACTTTTGTGTTTGTTTCTTTGTTTTTAGAAAAGGTCCATGAATGGTGGGTTCACCTGAACTGTTATTAGTGAATACAGCAAATCCAGCCTGCAGAAGGGCAATGCAAGCTACTTGAGGCTAGTCAGAGGCTCGGATCTGTGTGTGCTATTATTACCTGCTATTAAGTAACAAGTAGTGTTAGTCAGGGGTGAACTGAGACAATGCAGCTGGTCCTGCTTTGTAGTCCGAGGCCCAGGGGCTCCAAAGCACTGGAGCAAAGCATACTACTGTTTTATAAGATTGTCTTAGTTAGGGTTTCTATTGCTGTGAAGAGACACCAAGACCACAGCAACTCTTATAAAGGAAAACATTTCACTGGGGCTGGATTACAGTTCAGAGGTTTAGTCCATTGTCATCATGGTAGGAAGCATGGTGGCGTGAGGGAGACACGGTGCTGGAGACAGAACTGAGAGCCCTACATCTTGATCTGTTAGCAACAGAAAGTGGTCTGAGACACTGGGCTGAGCATACACGAGCCCTCAGAGCCCACCCTCACAGTGACACACTTCCTCCAACAGGACCACAGCTACTCCAACAAAGCCACACCCCCTAATAGTCCCACTGTCTATGGGGGCCATTTTCTTTCAAACGACCACAATAATAGATAATACTAATACTCTTGTCACCTGGATTCTAATGTAAGGGACAGAGCCTTTAAATTGCTCTTTAGATCTGTTGATTTACACACACGCACACACACACACACACACACACACACACACACACACACACGCATGCACCACTCTATTCTTGAGCTTTTTGAAGGACAATACTTTCCAAGACACTCCACCACATGAATGCCTTAAGCCAAAAGCAGTTCTGAAACCTGTAACATCCCACACATTCCTGTACCTCCTTGCCCATTATAAAGCAGAGCTTATAATGAGACCCAACAGGAAGTTGATAATAGCTAATAACTCAATTGCACGTTGACAGCACTGTACTGTGGGACATCCCAGCACCATGGCAGCCAAGTGAAATGGAGTCACTGAAACCATCTCTGTGATAACTGTGGGTGTTCCTATGCAGCTAAAGAACACCTAGTGGATACGTCATGGATACGTTGGACAAAACAGTGGGTGATGTCACCACTTACAGCCTCAGCTTTGGGGTTTTGTTTGTTTGGGGTCTTGGAGGAGGGAGGGGATGTGAAGGGGTGGAAGCACAGCTCACCAGAGTCAGTTCTTCCCTCCGCCACGTGGATCCCGAAGGTCAAGCCAAGGCCACCAGGGTTAGCAGCCAATGCCTTTATTCCACTGCGCCATCTCGCCAGCCCAGCACTCAGTTTTAAACTAAGAATTATTTCTCAAATTTCTATTTACATTCTCAGGCTTCTGTCACCCATGGGTAAACAAAGCCCTGCATAAGGGGTGACAGTTTGGGGCAAGACCATCATGAGTCATCGGAATGCCCTTTTACCTGGATTCTGTTCTCTTGGACTCCGGGTCTCTGTCACTGTGGTTCTGTTTGCTGTCTGAAGTCCAGAGTCATAACCACCCTGCACACACAGCGGATCAGCTGAGTCATTGGGGCTGTGCATGTGTGAAAAGGCAGGGTGTGTAGGGACTCACATTCAGCCCCCCTCACCTGTCCCCCAGCTCTGGGTGCTTGACGAATGGGTCAAGGCACTTGCACTGAGCCCTGGGGAAGAGCAGAGAATGCTGGGATAATTCCACCCAGAAAAGAAAAAGGCAGGCACTTCTGTCCCCAAGGAAAGCAACTAAGGAGTCTTTGTCCTTTTACTGTTGCCTGTCAGGTGGGGGGACTGATCGTCAAGTTCTCTGGGCAGGACAGCCCTCCTTCCTGTTGACTCTTGCAGTTCTCCTGATGACATCATGCGAAATTGGTCTTTTCTCAGTAGTTCTAGGGCAACAGGTGACAGCATTCTGTCTTCTCAAAGAAGAGGACTTTCTGATAAGGGCAGAATCTCTGGAAATGGAAAAAAAAAAAAAGACCATGCAAAGTCCCTGTCTGGCTTCAGAGGGACTCCACTTCAGCTGTCTCTAACCTGTTTAATTTAAGCGGTTCTCACCACCTGACTGACTGGGGATCTGAGGACAGGGGCTGAGGGAGCCTCAGGCTGAGAGACAAGAGCCTTGGTCTGGAGCTGGAATGAGGGAGTGCGTACCAACAGAGAGAGATTCACACAAACACATGCACAGGGAAAGAGAAATACATGCATGACACAGACACAGAGAGAGGTGCACAAATACACACACACACACACACACACTCACACACACACTCACACACAGCACGAACGAGCGAGAAAGAGAGACCGAGATACACGCACATAGAAATTCACACACACACGCAGCATCCTCTCATTAGGATGGGCCAAGCTTGCTCTCCGGCACCCAGGCTCTCAGGAAACAGTCCCACAGAGACTTTGAGCCACACAGACCCTTCCAGTCCAAAGAGGGAGACAAGTGCAAGTAGGAGTCTGTATTTACAGCGCATGGCTTCCACGGATGGCTGTCCTGGGATCTCAGCATCCCGACAACTTCGGCTGAGATCTTCGGCTGAGATCTCTGGCAGCATCTGATGTGGGGTGATGAGGTCTCTGTTCAGGAAGGGATGGCCGTGGCACTAGTTCCCGGGATGGGTGGGTATAAGGGAAGAAACAGCGGTGACTCTGAGACTGAAGGCGGCACTGGGGAGATCAGTAAGGTCACTGCCAGACAGAAGCAGTTTCCATATGAGATTCTGTCCACATCAAGAAACAGGTGCCCCTACGTCAGCCACTTCTGTGGAAGGCTCGTGACTGGCCCTTTGTATGGCCTGGTATCCCTGGAAATGGCATCGGGTGGCCCAGTTCTCAGCTTAAAAGGGCAACTTTCACCAGGTTTATACCTGGCCTCAACACTGATTGAGACCTGACCGTTTGGAATTAGCGGGTGGAGTGCGCACAGGTGTTTTTCTAAAGGGTTTTCCTGCCCTAGGCTGCTGCTCCTCCTCCATCGCTCCAGACCCATCCTGACTATAGTGTGCCCAGGGAAACCTCCTCTGCCCTTTCTCCAAGGATAGGTTCATGTTCGTGTCAGGCAAGGCACTGCACTCGGAAGATGGAAGCTGAGATGCCAGGCCACAGTGCTGGGCTGGGACCTTTCTGTATTGGTTTGCAGATACAAGTTCTTCTTCCTCCTGAGAGAAAAGACAAAAGGCTCAGACTCATGGGCGTGCCAGTACAGCTTGGATTTTCTGAAATGTAATAGTGTGTGCCCACAGAAACCGGAGACGTGGTTACCGAGGGCCCAGGATGCCCTGGGGACGAAAGAAGCCACAGGTTCGGGGTGTAAGCTTTCTCTTTGTTGGGATGACAACAGCTGACATCGGCTGTGCAGTTGCTCGCCCATGCCCATGAGTACACTGCAGACATGTCCGTCCTATTTCATTAAAGCTAGTGAAAACACACTTAGATGACATGTGTAGCCAAAGGCAGGCTTCCTAGCATTGTCCCCCACCAGCTGTGTGCAGTGTCCCAGGACTCTGTCCTGTCACTTTCCCTTGTGCCCCATGAAGAACTCTCCTCCCAGGACCACACATGGGACAGAAGCCCGTCTTTTCACACATCAGGGTGTAGAGAGTTTCTGAATGACCTCAGGGGCAGAAGGCCCCTCGGAAGGCCCAGGCCTCCATACTCAGCCTCCCCAGCCTCCACCCAGAACTGTGCTGAAGCCACCATATATGTGTCCCAGGGATGTGGGCAGTTCTCATTACTTACTGGAGTTATGAGTAAGTTTGTCTCTCTAACATTTTACATAATTAATATTATATTTCTTCAGCACTGTTGGCCTAAATTTGAAAATTACTGACCAGACATGATAAGGCATACCTGTAATCCTGGGTACTAGGAAGCCTGAGAGAAGAAGATGGCTGGGGTTCATGGCCAGCCTCGTACTATAGCCAAACTCCGTTTCAAACATCATTAAAACCAAACAAGAACCAGTGTTTCTCCAAATGTTTCTATTAATTTAGGAATAGCGAAAAACAAGGCAATGAGAATACACAGGTAAGGACTGTAGAGATGGCTCAGCTGTTATGACTAGGCTCACAACCAAAAGTATAAGAGAATACACAGGTCATAGTAAATTTTGCCCATATTAGAAAAGATTGAAACAAAGGGAATTTTTTTAAGGCAAAAATGAGGACTGGCAGTGTAGCTCACCAGTGATAGAGAGAGCCCTTGCCTGCTATACTCGAGACCAGGGATTATAATAATAATAACAATAACAGACAAAATTAAAACAAAGTTGCACGACATCAAATACATTGAAACAGTTGCCTTGGCCACTGTTACTGATAAAGAAAGTGAGTTCATAATGAGGCAGAAGACATTGGCTACACTGTTGTCCTTGCAGAAGTGTTTCTGTGTGGGACTGTGGTGCCCACTGTGCAAGCTTAGGTTATGACAGAGTCCTTATCCACAGCTACTATCAGTCATGTAGAAGAATTATTTTCTCATAAGTGTTTTTTTTGTGGGGATGACACAATAAACCCCATTTTCATCCTGGCGCCCTTCAATTCTCTCACAGAGCAAACATGAATAAGACCAGGAGCAGAGCAAACATGAATAAGACCAGGAGCGGGTCGCATGTGACTTATTTCCTGGTTGTTGTAACAAAATACCTGCTAAGCAACTTATGGGTGGAAGACTTGGTTTGGGCTGTGCTTGTCGATCACAGCAGACAGACATGGTGGCAGGAGCAGGTCGCTGGTCACACTGTGCCATAGTCAGGGAGCAGAGAGAGCTGGGTGCTGGTGCTTAGCTCGCTTTCTCTCTCTGTTCAGCCTGGGGCTCTCGACGTGGAATGGCACCAACCAAATCCAGGGTAGGTCTTCCCGCCTCAGTCCATCTTTCCCGGAAGCACTCTCACAGGCACGCCCAGCAGTTTTCTCCTAGCTTTGGGACAAGCTGACAGTCAAGGTTATCATCACATTGGGGGATGTGCTGGGAAGAGCCTTTTTGGTAGCTAGTCTCTGCAAAGCTAGACGTGAGGTTCTGGCTGGGTCGCTCCTCTTGCTGATGGATCCCATTCAATCTTACAGGAGTCATGTGGCTGGAACTCCTCCTGGCCTCGGTGCTGGGCTTTGTCATCTACTGGTTTGTCTCCCGGGACAAGGAGGAACCTTTACCACTCGGAGATGGCTGGTGGGGCCCAGGGTCAAAGCCCTCAGCCAAAGAAGATGAGAGCATCCGACCTTTCAAGGTGGAAACATCAGACGAGGAGATCAAGGTGAGACACCCTTTCCCAGCCTGGGTAGGAACCAAAGGGGCAGACTGGCTGTGGTTTCCTTAGAACAGAGTGGGGACATGGTTGAAGATGGAACTTAACCATGGAACCTTAAGCCATCTTGAGGTTTTGTCTGTCCATGCTAGCCCCTGAGGGCAGGTACATTTTGCTCCTAAATGGTATTTCCTACTTACTAACCCCATCTCTAGCTACTTTTCCTCTCCCACACAAGACCCAGGAGGGCTCCCCAATGTCACTGTATTCATCAGAGACCAAAGGAAGTTTCCATCCTCCTTCCCTCATGCCCACTTGCAGCTGGTCCAGAGTTTAAGGGAGAAAGTGAGCAGATGCCCGGGATAGATATGGAAGTCACAAGTACAGAGGGAAGTAGTGTTCAGGAAATACAGTCATGTGGAGACCACAGGTCAGCTTTGGGTAGGCGGCCCCTACTGTGTTGACCACTTCTGGGCCCATCATATCATTACACCAAGCCTGTCCATTGTCACTTGTAAACAGAGATTGCTCTTTCATTTCCCAGCTGCCCAGACCTGAATAATCACACAGAAACTGTATTAGTTACAACATTGTTTGGCCAATGACTCGGGCATATTTCTAGTTAGCTCTTACATCTTGAATTAACCCATTTCTATTAACCTGTGTATTGCCACAAGGCTGTGGCTTACCGGAAAGTTTCCAGGTCCTTCTCCTTTGGCAGCTACATAGTATCTCCTTGACTTCACCTACTTTCTATATATTTCTGTTGGATTTTCTGCCTGGTTTTGCTCTGCTACATTATTGGCCAAAACAGCCTTATTCATTAACCAGTGGCAAGAAAACCTAGTCACAGCATACAGAGGGAAATCCACATCAATCACTTGTTGCTCTCAGAGGTGGGCCCTGAGAATGGTCCAGCAGTGGGTCCCGGGTGATGGATTCTAAGTCTAAGGATCCTGGCCTTTCCACGTAGAGATGGAGTCAGAAAGGAGGGGCCAGTGGGTGGGGGGAGGAGCCAGACTCAAGTGGGGTCCCAAAGAGGCACACCTTACAAAGCGCATCCTTTGCTTCCTCGTGCAGTCCTTACGCAGCTACTGTGACAGGTGCCCCACTGGGTGCCTGGAGAACAGAGACCTCTCCCTCACACAGCTCAGCATTTAGCATCCATCTGCGAAAAGGGAGTATCCAATGATAGACTGACCCACACATCCGTAGAGATTAATGTCATCAGCTCTAGCAAAAGGTCACAAAAGGTCCCAGGAGGAAGGGATTGAGACCGGGAACTGGACTGAAGCCAAGAGCAAGTGGCTGAGGTTCCTGTGCGGGGCATGCTGGGCCCTTGCTTCTGAGGGTGGAAGCTGAGCTCTGAGGATCCTCCTGAATGGAGCCAAGACGTGGAAGGAGTCTAGGTTTCCAAACCTGTTTGGGGGAGGCGAGGGACATGAAAACTGCTGGGAATAATGACACCTGAGCCACTCCATGGGGCACCAGGCGTGTCCCTCCGCTGGAATGCTGAACTTTGAACTGAATCCGCTGTATTTGGATCCTGTGTCCTTTTTATCTGAGTTAGGGTTATTTGATACTGTGCAGCAAGGACCGGCATACCATGGCTCAAGGCCAGGTGTAGCATACCACTTGTATTTTAACTGCCTGGTGAGTAAACTTCGGTGTCTTTAAAGGAGCATGGGGGGGGAAAAAAAGAAAAGTAATAATTAAAGTCATGCAATGATTGTCTGGCGTTTGGGCTTCAGTCCTGTGTGTAAGTTTGACTAGAGCATGACTTCGCTGCTCATGCGGGGGGTCATCTGTGACCACGGCCTCACTGCTCATGTGGGAGACCATCTGTGGCCACGGCCTCACCGCTCATGTGGGAGACCATCTGTGGCCACGGCCTCACCGCTCATGTGGGAGACCATCTGTGGCCACGGCCTCCCTGCTCATGCGGGGACCATCTGTGACTGGTTCTTCACTTCAGGGAAAGAGTAGAGAGCTTGCATCTTGCCTAAAAACTTGATATGTGACTCCCTGCAAAGTATTCCAGTTCCAGACCTATACATGGCTTGGTGTGTTAAGAGTGAGTATTGTTGACACACCTAAGGAATGAGAAGATGCCTAGAAGGGAGCTGGAAGGGAGAACGGATCAAGTGTGGTCTGAGCAGTCTTCCAGTCTCTCCCTGCACCTCCCATCCCACCAATACACGAAAGGGAATTTTAAGTCCACAGGGAGAACCCATAAGCCTCTCAGGGATCCAGTGACACCCATGGGTCCTGTGTGGCCCCTCCATAGTGTCCATCTGTGGCCACGGGGTTCACTCTGAGTTGTGGACACAGCTCTCTCCTGCCTCTGCCCACCCACCCTGGCTTCTTCACTGCAGGACTTACACCACAGGATCGATAGGTTCCGGGCATCCCCACCTTTGGAGGGCAGTCGCTTCCACTATGGCTTCAACGCCAACTACCTGAAGAAAGTGGTGTCCTACTGGAGGAATGAGTTTGACTGGAGGAAGCAGGTGGAGATCCTCAACCAGTACCCTCACTTCAAGACCAAGATTGAAGGTGAGTTTGCAGAAGCCCAGCCGGGCCTATGGGTGTGTGAGTCACAGGGGCAGCCTTCCTGTGTGAGATGAGTGACCCAACATCAACCATACTGCAGTACCCCAGGATGCAGGAAGATCAGTGACCCCAAGTCAATCATGCTGCCGTACCCTGGAATCCAGTGGAAGGTCACAAATATGTGTGGTTCACCATCTTGCCAGGATGTACAAATAATGCCAAGAATCAACAAACCATCAGTGTGTAGCACTAGACTTGATGGCAGATCAATGATTTTGCAAGCAGAGACCTGTAAAGCCCAGTTAGGAATCTAGAGGTCCTTGTGCGGTGTCGGTAAAGGAAGCCTTGGGTCTGAGCATGGCCTGAATCAGCTCAGCCCCTGCTGGAGTTTTGAGCTAGGCGATCCGTTGGGGTGCTCAACAGTCAGCCTGTGATAAACTGTCCTGTCCAACTATAGCCCTCAACCTCATGACCAAGTCCCTCCTCACGCTGTCCCTAAGATTAGTCCTGAAATAAAGAGTTAGCACAAAGTTAACTCTTTATTTCCAGGAAGGCTGACCCCAGGGTCATTTTATCTGAATTAATAGACCCTTAATAGAAAGCAAAAATTTGCCAACACTTGATTAAGCAGGGACTCTTTAGTAAAATTAAATCATGCTGTTAAGTTTTTAACCCATTTATTTTTATTGTGGTAAAATGCCTGTAACATAAAATTTGCCGACCTTGGTGATCTTGAAGTTCACAGTTCAGTAGCTCCGTGGCAAGAAGTGTGTTGTCCCATGGCATGAAGATGATTCATTGTTAGGCAGGCTGTTTCCAGAAGATTTCCACCATCCCAAGCTGACACCTTTGGCTGTTGTGAATAATGCTCACCTCCTGAAGACACTGCTTATGGCCAGACACAGTGCTGCATGCCTGTAATCCCAGCGCTTTGGAGGTACAGGCAGGAGGATAAGTGTTCTAGATCAAAGTAGGCCATCCACATAAGACCCTGTTTCAAAACACAAAAGAAAGCAAAGAGACTCTTCAACTGTTTGGGCTGCCACCTAGAAATGGCAATGCTGAATCAGATAGAAACTCTATACTCAATTTTTGAGAAATCACCATCAGCAACAGGACATTTTATGTGCCCTCCAGAGTGCAGAGGTGTTCCAGTTTCTCCATTTCTCCATATCCTCCCCCAAGGCTTGTTAATTCCTGGAATTTGTGACACTAGCCATGCTACAGGGTATAGATTGATATTGTGTGTGCATGTGTATATATATATATATATGTGTGTGTGTGTGTGTGTGTACATATATTGTCATTTTGTTTGTTTGTGGTGATGCAGACTTATTATTCACTGTGATTAATGGTATCAAGCATCTTTTCTTTGCATATTAGTCATTTTTAGATCTTTGGAGAAATTTGTGTTCAAATCCTTTGTCCATTGTTTTAGGATGCTGTTTCGCTGTATGGTCCAGGATGGTCTGAATTTGGGAGCATAAATAAATGACTCTCCTGCCTCAGCCTCCCAAATATCTGGGACTATAGGTGGAGTCTGGAGTTACTCTGTGGTCAAGTTTCACTCTTCACGTGTGCTGCTAGGCTGTTCTCTGTTGTAAGAAGGCCGCTTGTTGGTTTCTGGCCACTTAGCCCTGAAATAATCACACAGGAACTGTATTAATTAAATCACTGCTTGGCCCATTAGCTTTAGCTTCTTAATGGCTAACTCTTACATATTAATTCAACCCATTTCTATTAATCTGTGTATCGCCACATGGCTGTGGCTTACCAGCTAAAGTTCTGGCGCCATGTCTCCGGCAGGGCTACACAGCTTCTCTTTGACTCCGCCTCCTTCTTCCCAGTATTCAGTTTAGTCTTCCCCACCTAGCTCTGTTCTACCCTATCCGGCCATGCCAATTTTCTTTATTAATTAACCAATCATATCCAAAGCATACAGAGGGGAATCCCCCATCAGTTCTCCAGAACCTGGCATCTCCGGCCATGACTTTGTCAAGAGCATCCAAGCCACTCTCCCAAAGCCATCTGTTCAGACTGACGTACCAGTCCCCACAGGCTGTCATTTAAAGCCAATGGCACTGCTTCTTGAGCTCAGACATGGATCTCTCTGCCGTCTCAACTTTTCTGTGTCCATGCAGCTGATATGAACTGGGTATTTCTCTATCCCAGCCTGGGATGGGCGCTTAGACAGGACAGGGTTCTTCCAGTCTTATGGATCATGGTTAGGGGCATACAGAGAGAAGGCCCCGAAGCTGCTTCCTACAGTTGTGAGTAAGGCTTCTTGGAAGAAGGATCCACTGCACCGAGGTAAATAGGATCTGGCCAAGAGTGAGGGACAGGTGAGCCAAGGCTGGAGAATAAGAGAGTGCAGGGCAGGAGGTGCCAAGGGCTGTTTCCTTTCTGGAGACAAACTTAGGAACACAGCTTTACCCCAGTGACCTCTGGACGCCCCAGTCTCTGTGTCACAACACAAAGCTTCCTCCATGTGCGAGTGCTCCAAGAAGGCAGTTCCAGCCTGGAGTTCACCCCTAAGCAGTTGTGTGTGCTTTCCCAGGCCTGGTCCTGACAGGATGGGGTCTGCCTGCTGAGCTTGGAATCCTGGTGCTCTGGTGGCCTTGTGGGCGATCTGTCACTTCAGTCCTCATACCCCGCAGTTCTTCCCTTCCGCTCCATCCTGGACCCCACAGCCCCTCACCCTGCTTTCTGCATCCTCCTGCCTGGAATGGGGTCCAGTGGCAGTCTGTGCAAGACACTGGGCTCTATATCTAATACTAATAGGAATTAATAATGATGATAATAACTTTGACTTTCTGTGATGTAACTGTTACAAGGGACCACAGATAAAGGCGAGTATTCCTGTCAATGAGTTCCTAGTCTAGATCCAAATTCTGCTCTTTTTACATAACCTTCTCAGGAGAGCCCATGTGAATGTGTGGTTTTTTTTTTTCCCTAGTTTTGAAATCAGATGATGTGGTACAAATTTTGAATTAAAAATAACCTCATACCATGCAGCGTAGTCCAGAAACCATAAAAAAATACCCACTAAAATAAAAAAGATGCCCACTAAAGTAAATATGAAGATGGCAGTAAGTTTAGCAGCAGAGAAGGACCCTGGAAGGTACTGTAAGTGGGGAAAACAGGGTTCTAAAATAGAACAAGCCCAGCTTTTTAGTTTTGTTAAAAGGAAATATGTTCTAGAAGTGTTTCTTGTGCATGAGCACTGTGCTAAAGGAAAGGAAGCAGTCCTTTAGAACACAAGTCAGGTCTCAAATCAGCATCCTTCTTCATCTGAGAATAAGGTCGGATTAAAGCCGAGAAACCCTGAATTGCACAGCACTGAATTACATACCAACATCACACAGCTTTGAAAGGGAGAAAACGAAGCTGGTGTCATCATCCCTTATCCTAGCACTCGGAAGGCAGAGGCTGGAGGATCAAAAGTTGAGGCTCAACCTGGGTCAGAGATAGCAGTTTCAAAGGGAAAAAAAATTCTGCAGTGTGACGCCATGGGCAGATAAACCTTAGGGAGAATATTTATTATATTGTCCGGGGTGACAGGTGTCTTTCACAAAAGGGTGCATTCTTCACGATTCCACCTAAGTGAGGTATCTGAAACAGGAACTGACAGAGGCGGACTAACTGGGCTGGGGAGATGCTAAGATGCCTAGACTGTTGTGGAAAAAGCAGATGAATAAGTTCCAGCTCCCACCCCGCCTTTTACAGCCATGGTGACTGGGGCTGCAGGAGAGGGGTGTGGCTCAATGGCCGGCCATTTGCCTAGAACACGCAGTGCCTGGGATCAAGGCCCCACAGTACAATGTGAATGGATAAAGTCTTTAAAGAACAATTTTGAGAACTTCCCAGTCTAGTGCTGGGACTGGAGAGCCGGGCTCAGCAGCTAAGAGCACTTCCCACTCTTGCAGAGAATTAGGGTCCCCAGGTCCCAGGACATCAAGTGCCCTCTTTTGACCTCATCAAGCACCAGGCATTTATGTGGTATAGAGACGTACGTTCAGACAAAACACTCCTAGCCTTGCAATAGGATAGGGTCTTTAAAAAGTTTAGTTTTATAATTGGGAAATTATAATTGATAAGAAATGCTTCAGCCAATACATGTAGAAAATGTATATATTTTAAATCTGTTCATAATAGAAAAATTAAATACATTTACCACAAAGAATAAAACTAAAATCCTCAGCTGTCCCACTCCTACATGATTACTCTGTACAACTTTGGCGCTTGTCCCTGAGAACTTCAAATCTCTGCATACAGAGTTATATAAAGTCTTTGGCCCCCGAGGGTCTAGTTTATGGTTTTTCTCCTTTACTATGATGTGAAGTCAATATACATTCTGTAGAAACCACAAGTTGGTCCTTTTCCCGAGCTAGTGACAGTCTGTCTAGGCACAACTCTCACACGGCCCATTACCACAGAGGAAACAAGCTATTCTGCAGGGAACCAAGGAGGCTGAGCTTTCGTGTTTGACAAGTTAGGTACATTAAGTGTGTGTGTGTGTGTGTGTGTGTGTGTGTGTGTGCATCTATGTGTGTGCGTATGTGTGTATGCATGTATGTTCGTCTGTGTGTGTTTGTGTACATGTGCATGCATCTATGTGTGTATATGTGTGTGAGTGCGCTCACACTGAACACAAGGCCTCATGTATACTAGGCAAGTGATCTGCCACTGATGAAGGCATTTTTTTTTTTTGTTTTGTTTTTTGAGACAGGGTTTCTCTGTGGCTTTGGAGCCTGTCCTGGAACTAGCTCTGTAGACCAGGCTGGTCTCGAACTCACAGAGATCCGCCTGCCTCTGCCTCCCGAGTGCTGGGATTAAAGGCGTGCGCCACCATCGATGAAGGCATTTTTGACTTCCAAAATTTTCAGCTTCTGGCAGGTTCTTGAGAATATAAGCTACATAATGGCTGTTGCACTCATGAGCAAGTAGGTCAGGCTAGTTGATAACCCCAGCGTGGCATTCCCCTAGATGAGAAGCTGTTGGTGGTTGGTGGGGAAGTCATTTTTCTTCGGGGTTGTAGCTGATGGCAGGTTGGACTCAGGGAGTTAGAAAAGAAGACAAGAATATGAGAGGAGAGACCTGGGGAGTGGGTAATATCACGAATCACTTACATATAGACATGCATCTATAATATATGAAATTGTTGAAAAGTAATAGAAATATTTCCATTTTTAAAAGAAATGTAAAATACATATAACCCTATGTATGTGAATATACTACGCATAAGGCTGTCTGCGAAACTGGGCTACCCCATGGTCAGGACATGGTCATTTAATTCCATGACTATGAGCTCTTCTGTACATTACGTGAGCACACGGACGACAGTCACTTCTCACGACTGTACTGCAGAGCTCTGTCGAATGCAACCCGCTGTCGCTGGGTATATGGCCCTCTCCCACCCTGCTGTGTTCTCAGTGAACAAGTGTTTATGGAGCCTGCTGTAAGCCAGGCTCTGTCCTGGGCTGTGGAATCCTGGAAGTGCCTTCCAGACCACCTCTGGCCTCCAGAGAGCACACTCTGATGTGACTGGGAGGTCAGCGAGAACATGCACATAGCCAGAGCTCACTGTAAGCACCCAACAGTGAGACTTGTTATTACTGTCATCAGAACCTTAGGGACACCAAGGACACACTGTTTACTTTCTCCAGGAATGGCACACAGGGAAACAAGACCCCCAGGACCTCAGCCTCCACTGCAGCAGGCCCCTCCTTCCCTCACCCCAACTGTGCTCTGTCCCCAGGGCTGGACATCCACTTCATCCACGTGAAGCCTCCCCAGCTGCCCTCAGGCCGCACCCCAAAACCCTTGCTGATGGTGCACGGCTGGCCCGGCTCCTTCTATGAGTTTTACAAGATCATCCCACTGCTGACTGACCCCAAGGCCCATGGCCTGAGTGACGAGCACGTGTTTGAAGTCATCTGCCCCTCCATTCCTGGCTATGGCTTCTCAGAGGCATCTAGCAAGAAAGGTACAGGATGCTGGAGGGTGGCACATTCCAGACTGGTCTGTTCCCCGGAACCTTGTGCTGTGTAGCTCACAGACTTCAGTGCCTGCAGTGCCCCAAGGGTGGCAGAACCAGGCACACTGCCCTGTGGTCTGCATCTTCCTCAGGGCTCCAAGACTCCTTCCTTCTGGTCTCCTCTGAACCTCTTTGTGCTTAGCTGGGGAAAGAAAGGTCTGGAGAATTTCACAGGCACCTGCGCACTAGCCATGACTCCCTGAGTAATACTCACCGTACTGGTCAGTTGTGTGCTGTTTGCGCTCACGGTGAAGCTGGCTCTGGAAGCAAAGATGCTGACACCCCTAGCCTGACCCCCTCTTTCAGACTCAAGCATGTTTATCTCAAAGTGTCCTTCAGGGCATCCAGTCCTGGGCCCCCTGACTCTAATGGGAAGAAAGAAAACCAGCAAGCAGCTCAGAGTGTTAAGAGCGTTGCATCCTGGAGGGCGGCTAGAAGGCAGAGTTTGGGTGCTGCTGTGTGTGTCCCATCTCATAAAAATGCCCATAGTGGGAAGCTCGTCCATGGAGAGAAAACTCTCCATGGGGATTCTAGCTGATGCCTCAAGTTCCCTCTTGATGTCTGCGGCATGTTGGGAAGGTCTCCTTATTGCTTGCTTCCTCGGGCAGGCGCCTCCGCTCATCTTTACAGCCTGTTGGAAACTTCTGATTGGATGATTGCTGTTTGTCAGCTGCCACTATTGC
>NC_022013.1:83571660-83578010 GCF_000317375.1 Microtus ochrogaster
GGGCAGACCGGGAGCTGGGCGGCAGTGGGTGCTGCTGGGGGCAGACCGGGAGCTGGGAGGCAGTGGGTGCCTTGTTCTTTTTCTCCGATGGCTTTATTGGGTTTCTATGCATGTCTCTACGGCTCTTTACTCTTTCTTCTGTCTCGTTGCTCTTCCTGTTACCTGTTAAAATGCCCTAACAACGCAATGTATGGAGAAGGGAGCATTGATTTTGACCCACGGTTCCATGGTCCGTTGTGACAGAAAAGTCACAGCGGCAAGAATGTAAGGTGACATTGCCCCTACAATCAGGATGCAGAGAGAGAGACCCCCACCCCAGGGATTGGTACTGCACACAGTGGGTAGCTCTTCCCACCTCTCTTAACCTTCCTCATGACAATCCCCCCCAGGCATGCCCCGAGGCTCACCCATCTTCAGGTGACTTTAGGGCTCATCTGATTGATAATTGATTAGCCATCACACCTACCACTGCAAGTCTCTCATTCCCAAACTTTTCTTTAAATTGAATCTCATTAGGAAGCCCAGGCTGGCCTCGAATTCATAGAGACCTGCCTGCCTCTGCCTCCCAGATGCTGGGATTGAAGGTGTGCGCTACCACAGCTGGCGACACCCATGCTTCTCTCCTCTCCTGGTGCCTTTCCCTAGTAGATTCTATTTTTTACCATCCTTTTTTCCCTTCCTCCCTAGTTTTCTCATATAAAACACTTAATACTTATGCAAGTTTGTGTGAGAAATCTCCCCCATAATCTCAGACATTTGAACACTTAATGGGTTTCCAGGTGGTGGCGCTGTCTGGAAGCTTTGCTGGGGAAATATGTTCCTGAGGGCATTTGAGAGCTCAAGGCCTCGCCCAGCTGCTTCCCCGCTCACAGTTGAGGATGTGAGAGCCCAATGTCCTGCTCCTGCCATGAGCCCACCACTGCGGCCATGCTACCCCGCCGTGATGAATTCCTACCCCTCTGGGACCATAAGTTCAATAAAGTCTTCGGTAAGTGGCTTGGCCATGGTGTTTCATCAGAGCAACAGAAAAGCAGCTAGAACACTTGTCTTCCTGTGTCACGACCAACAACATGGCTTAGTGGTCTGAGGCACCGGTTGCTTACCGTCATGGCCTCAACTTCTACCGTTTGCCTGCAAAGACGTTCATCTTTATAGCTTAGGAAAAGCCCCTTTGTGTGTGCATGCCACGTTTTCTTTACCCACTCATCTGTTGTTGGTTTCCATGCCTTGTAGATAATTCAGCAATCAACATGGATGTGCAGGGTCTCTCTGTGATATTTTGACTTATATTCTTCCAAGCTTATAACTGATACTGTGGCTGGGTCATATGGTAGTTCTAACTTAAGTTTCTTAAGGAACCTCCATACTGATTTCCACAGTGGCTGCAAAAATTCATGTTCCTACCAACTGTGTATACAGATTCCTTGTTCCCCATGCCCTCACTTGGACTGGTTACTTTTAGATATTTCAATAGCAACCATTTTTACTGGATGGCAATGCATTCCTTAACGGCAAAGGACATTGGGCATTTTTCCTTGTTTATTGGCCATTTGTTCCTCCTTTGAGACACGTCCATTCAAAGTATTGGCCCATTTATAAACTGGATCTTTTGTTCTTCTGTTTTTCATTATTTGTGTATTCTACATATTAATCTTCCGTTGCATGAAGCACCAGCAAAAAGCTTCCTCCCTTCTGAGGTCGTCACTTAGCTCTGCAGCACAGAACTGCAATTTGACACCCTCCGGTGTCAGTTTCTGCTGTTGTTTCCTGAGCTATATGTTCAGTTCTCTGACTTGTGTCTTCTTCATGAATCTGTAGGCACCATCAAGTATCACACCCTCAAGACCCAACCTACAGAAGGTCGATGCGGGCTGCTACACTGGGCTAATCTAGAATAGCATTTATTACCTGCTATAAAATAAGGAGTGGAGGCTGGTGTAGTCAAACCTGCCTTGTAGTCGGAGATCAGGAGTCTCAAGGTCCCTTCCTTGAGCAAAGTACTAATAGCCTTATCTTAAACAGAGATACAAGAGAACCATTCAAATAAGATCTGTTACTTTGTTCCCCGCTATAACTTCACTTGGGTTTATTGGAAGATAATATGTCCCAAGAAACTTCACCTGGTGGCAGCCGAAAAATGAGGAGAGTATTAGAATGCATGTGTTTATCCAATGAATACACACTCGTGAGAAAGCTGTTTGCAGTTAGAGCCAGGGAGAGACCAACAAGAATAACTAACAATCCAGGTGAATGGTAGTAGCCGCAGCCTGTATTCTGTACGGCGTTGCCAGTATCACTGGACCTGAACCTCAGAACTGTTATGAAATGAAATCAGGACACAGCTCTGCCATACTGTGACAGTCGCAGTGACAGCTGAGCACCACTGAGTAACCAACAGGCACCTCGAGCGTCCAGTTTTGATGCAGCAGACTAAGGCATGGCTTAGGAAGCAGGCAGGACGGAGTGGGACAGTGGGAGCTGTTATCACGCCACCTAGAGTGGCACACGGTTTTCAATTATGAATCGTTTCTGAAGTTTCAATATAACGTTTTCAGGTTGCCATTTCCCCACACATAACCCAAACTCCAAGAAAGAAGCCTGCTGGGCAAAGTTGGCATGGGCCATCCTAACACCCTAGGTCCCCAAGTCCCTTCCTTTAGATGGAGGGCCAGCGGTGATCTCTTGGCACCCGGCCTCCGGGTCATTGAAGTTCAGTTTGCTGTCTGAAGTCCAGAGTCATAACTGCCCTGGTTACACACAGATCAGCTGAGTCATTGGGCTGTGCAAGTGTACAAAAGAGAGTGGGTAGACGCTCACACTCGATCTGCCCTGCCTCTCCCAAGGGCTTGGGATGTGTGCAGAGCTCCACAGGTCTGCAGCTTGACAAGGAATCAGGAGCCTGAGTCCTTGTGGACAGTCAGGGGCACACCGGGATAGCCCTGCCCAGAAGAGGAAATCAGGCACTGCTGTCCCCAGGCAAAGCAACAGCGGTGTTTGCAATCAGGTAGGGGGATGATTGTCAAGTTCCTTGGACAAGTCGGTCATCTTTCCTGCTGCCCCTTCTTGCTGCTCTCCTGATAATGTCATGCAAAATTTGCTCATTTCTTCCAGGACCTGCTCAGCTGGGTCCAAAAAACAGCGACTGTCTGTGCCCCCTGTGGTGCAGGGTGCTAGGGATGGCAACAGGAGCCGGGACAGGCACAGGACAGGACATAACAGGATCTGTTATGGTTTGAGCCTCGGGCTGGGGGAACTGCATGCACCTGCCCGCTCTGCCAGGGCACTTACTCCCTGTGTCCCCCACAGTCCCTACACCTACCCTACCTTCCATGACAAGAGGATCCAGAGGATACTGTGCACCTTCTCTGAGAGTAAGGTTTCTGTCAGGGAGGAGGTGGCTTTCGATTTAAAAAAGGAAACAAGAAAGAAACCTGTGCAACAATCTATTCTTCCTTCCCTCCCTTCCTCCCTTCCCTTCCTTCCTACCTTTCTTTCCTCCTTCCCTCCTTTCTTTCTTTTCTTCTTTCTTTTTTTCTTTCTTCCTTTCTTTCCTTCAACATTCTTTTCTTAATCCACTAAAGTCGGATGGGCCTGTCTGTGCCCACTCCGGTCTGTTTTAAGTCAAGGAATGCTGGTCTTGCCACCTGACTGATAGTTATCAACGACGTGTCTCCTGGGGACAAGCACTGAGTATGAGGACAGGAAATCCTGAGCCAGACAGGCTGAGGATGGTCACTTCCCAGGATCCCCCATGCTGCCCCTGGCAAGACCGGCAAAGCCTGCTTCTGGTACTGTAAGGCTCCCCAGAAACTTTGTCACAGAGACTCTGATTCACACAGAACTGAGGAGGGAAATATGTGGGAAAGTTCACGTCTGTGATCACAGGGCGTGGCTCCGAAAGCTGGCTGGAGTGAGGGCTAAATTTGCCTGTGGTTCTAGTTAATGGAAATTGTGTCGATCTTGAAAGCCACAGCGGCATCTGAGGTGGGGTGGGGAGTCTAAGCCGAGAGGAGCTGGCCATGGAGGGGGCTGAATCTGTGTGGCAGCGGTGAGGTGCCTAGTGATGGGTAGGTGTGAGGGAAGAAACAGGTGGACTCCAGGGCTGATGACGGGCTTGGGGAGGTTGGTAAGGTCACTGTCCAGACATAATCAGCTTCCACGTGTGAGTTGCCATACACGCCAGGAAGCAGGTGCCCAAAACCTAGCCACAGTGCGGCAGAAACCCTAGTGCGGACCCTCTGCACACTCGTGTATTCAGGAAGGGCATCGACAGGCCTGATTATCAGCTTTAAGGGATTCTCTATAGCGGTACCCTGGAGCCTCTATCAAAACCCAGGAAGAGCCGGACACACAGACAGGGTGCTTTCCTGCCTACACTTCCACGGCCTGGAGTGGCCCTGCGCCCGTCTGGTCCCTCTATCTTCTGTCGTCCACTGCTCCTACACGCATTGCGTCTTATGAAACCTCTGCCACTGTCCCGAAGACGCGGTTCATGTTCCAGCCACAGTTTGGGCTGAGCCTTCCTCCTGTTGGTCTGCAGAAACCAAGTTCTTTTCCTCTCTGAGGGGAAAAAAAAAAAAACAGACATCAAATGGGGATTAACACATAACCTGATTTTCTGAACTTTAATAGGCCATGAGTAGCCACAGAAATTCGAGAAGTGGTTGTATTGGGCCCAGGGGAGGGTGGAACATGGAGGAACCAGCCACCGTATAGGTGGCCACACATGGCATGAATCTACTCCAGCTGGATTAGACATTTGAAGGGTATGTGCTTTCTGTTTCAATAAAGCTGTTGGAAATACACAGAGATGATATGGGGGCCAAAGATGGGCTTCCTAATGCTTTATCAACAACTGGACTCTATCTCCCAGAACCTTTGACCCGTTGCTCCCCTTCACACACCAGAAGGACAACCCTCTAGAGAGACTGAGCAAGGAGCCCAGTCAGCTCCACTCAGACCCAGGCCCTGCTGTCAGGTCCATACAGCGGGTAGTCCCTCATCTCCCAGGGATCTAGGTGGGCAGAAAGCCTTCCTAGTAGGAGCCAAAGGCTCCTCAGAGGTCCCAGGCCTCAGAATGTGCCCCAGGGACCTATCCAGGGCTGTGTCAAAGTCACCATGCTCATTTCCCCAGGATAGTTCGTGGTTTTCATGACACAGTGGGAGTGAGGTGGATTTACCTAACTTCTCAGTGGCTTCCAACTTTTCTATACACAATTTCAGGATTGTTGGCCTAAATTAAACCAAACATGTGGTCCATGCCTGCTGTTCTGGGTCCTAGGGAAACTGAGGCAGGAAGATGGCTGGAGCTCAAGGGTCGGTGACCTCCTGGGGTCATAGTCAGAGCTCCTCTCAGGACAATTACAAAAAGCAGAGTCTGAAGGCTACTGTTTATTTAAAACAACAGAGCCCAGCACTGGGAACACGCGAATCATAAACCATGCTCACAGTCAAAGAGGCTGGAACAAAGGGATGTTTTAAAAAGGCAGAATTAGGAATGTGGAAATGGAGAAACAGAGGAAGAGTTCTGGCCTAGTGTGGTTAAGAATGTGGATTGTAGCCACAGCCACAGCAATCAAAACAAAGCAAAGCAAACAAAAGAAACTAAAAGACACATGGCAGAGGCTGGTTTTTACAAATGATTCTTGATCGTGGTGATCGGTAAGGGCAGAGGCCTCACTCTGAGATGGGGCGCATAGTCACTGTGCTGACCCCTTGAAGAAGCACTTCTGTGTGAGGCTGGGTGGCTGTGCGTGAGCCTAGGGTGTGGCAGTCTTCAGTGACAGCTACCACCAAACAATCACACAGAAGAATCTCACGGGTTCATGTGAAAAAAACAAAACACAGCAGAAACAAGAAGCATGGCTTTCAGCAGGACCGTGGTGGCGCACACCTTTAATCCCAGCACTCAGGAGGCAGAAGCAAGCGGATCTTTGTGAGTTCAAGACCAGCCTGATCTACAGAGTGAGTTTCAAGATAGCCAAAGCTACACAGAGAAATCCTGTCTCAGAAAGGAAGAAGAAAAAAAAAAGAATTCCTTTTGCTCTGTCATTGTTGACATTTTTCTTACAGGAAAATGTGAAAGCCAGGAGTTCGTGGGGCAGGTGCCAGGGAGCAGCACACTGGCAGCTGGAGTCTCTGGCCTACCAGGAAACAAGTCCTGGCCAAGTCACTCCTCTTGTTGTACCCATAATCTTGAAAAGGAAATTTACCCAACCCAACGAGAAATCCAACCAGCACTCAGAGACTCCTTTTCAACTGTGCATCGGGAGCCCGGCTAATGCTCAGGGAATTCAGCCTGGAAACAAAATGGCCACCTTGTACGTAGGATGTTGTGTTGTGATCCAACA
>NC_022013.1:83578276-83624374 GCF_000317375.1 Microtus ochrogaster
ACAAGACTTGGGCAGTTCTCAAGGTCATTCCTTCAAGGCAGTTTGTCAAAAGTTTGCTCTCTTCTAATGAGAGGAGGGGCCTCTGATGAGCAAGTTTAAAAGCACAGCGTCAACACATCTAAGTTCCAACTTATCGCTCTCTGTTACTGCTCTCTGTCTAGGAGGAACATGTCTGGACGGGCTTTACAGCTATGTTCTAGTAACCTTGAGGCAGGGGCCTTCAGCTAGTTATTTCTATGTAACTTCACGCTTCCTAAGCAGGCCTATTAGTGACTCTCTTTTTGTCATATTTAATTAATGCTACGGCTTAAAAAAAAAAAATTCTACGGCTTGTTGTTTCTCTTTTCCCATTCAGTCTCACAGCAGTCATGTGGCTGGAACTTCTCCTGGGGGATGGGCTGGCAAGAGCCCTTTTGGTAGCTAGTCTCTGCAAAGCTAGACGTGAGGTTCTGCCTGGGTCGCTCCTCTTGCTGATGGATCCCATTCAATCTTACAGGAGTCATGTGGCTGGAACTCCTCCTGGCCTCTGTGCTGGGCCTTGTCATCTACCGGTTTGTCTCCCGGGACAAGGAGGAAACCTTACCACTTGAAGATGGCTGGTGGGGCCCAGGGTCGAAGTCCTCAACCAGAGAAGATGAGAGCATCCGACCTTTCAAGGTGGAAACATCAGACGAGGAGATCAAGGTGAGACGCCCTTTCTCAGGCAGGAGCAAAAGCCGAGAGGTAGCCCTGTTGGGGCTCCACTCTGATGTGGATGAAGGCAGGGGCGGGAAAGAACTTGGGGACAGACCTTCAGTGACCCTTTATCTGTCCAGCCTTCTTCTCAAGCAAGATACAGACTACTCCCTAGAAAGATGTTAGGGTTAGGGTCAGATGTTTATCTTCTCCTGTAACTCCCCAGCCTTAACCTAAGGACCAGGATGGGTCGGGAAGACTGCCAGGGAGTCATTTCATCCACAGGTCACAGGAGTTTTCTACAACCCAAAGGATGGAGCCTGAGATAGCTTGAAGGGAAAAGAGAACAGATGCTTCAAATTATTTGTGGTAATCTCACCAACAGAGGGAGAAGATGCCCCCTGGAAATGCAACAGCTTGGTGATCACGGGGTTAGCCATAGGTGCGCCCTTACTGTGTGTTGGGTACTCCTGGGCCTGTCAGGATCTTGATCAAGCTGCCCAGTGGGGCTCGCTATCTCAGCTCACAGAGGATAAAAATGAAGTGAAAATGGTGTGGCCATGAGTCCCAGGAGACTGTATGAATGAACGAGAAGAATTGTCAGAAATCAGTTGCAGTACCAAGTCACTTCTGCACAACCCCAAAGTCAAAATAATCAAACCAGAAGGGACAGAGAGCAAAGGAAAGAGCCTCCTGGAAGGGCCTGGGTGGAACAGGCCTGGGGGAGTCTAACGTGGTCTTGCCCATCCGTTTTTCCATCCTAAGTAGTTGAGCACCCATGAGGTGCAGGCGCTCTATGAAATGCATAGGAGAAGACAACATGCCCCCTTCCCCCATACAGCTTCACGCACACACTCAGCCTCGGCGGATGAGTAAGGAATACATGGTGTTAAGATTTGGAGACACACAGATCAGTAAGAATCAGTGTCATCAGATGCACTGACTAAAGATCATCAAAATTCCAAGGAGAAAGGGCCCAAGAACTAGGAGGCTGAGGGCAGAAGATGGGCTTTGAAGTGTGCAAGCCTATCTGGGAAAGGCCAGAGCCCAGGGGAAGTCTCTGGTGATGCCTGAGCTCTTCCATGACCTGAAATGAGCATGCCCAGATGGACTGCTAGATTGTTAGCCTGATTCACACCCAGGACTTGTCTCCTCGACAGTCCATTTTATCTCCCTGGGTTAGGGTGAGTTGTTCAACTGTTAGCAGGTGTTGGCACATCATGGCTCACAGGCCAGGTGTAGCCTGTGACTTTTTCCTGCACTGGCCACTGTCAAGAACGACTTTTGTAATCTTGAAATCAGTGTGAACAAAAGGCAAAAAAAACCCTAGAAATTGGAGGTATGTAATGATTGTGTTACATTTGAGCTTCAGTCATGGATGTAAGCTTGATGGAGCATGGCCTCATTGACCATGCGGGGGTCATCTGTGGCCACGGCCTCACTGCTCATGTGCAGGTCATTTGAGCCATGGCCTTACTGCTGATGTGGGGGTCATCTGTGGCAATGGCCTCACTGTTCATGCAGGGTTCATCTATCAGTGGCATCTCCTTTGCTGCAGGGAGAACCTGCATCTTGCAAAGCCTAGTAATTTTGTTCTGTGGCTCTTGACAAAGTGCCTGCTCTACAGAAGGCTTGGTGAACTGAAAGCAAGTATTGGAGCTGGGCAGTGGTGGTGCATATGTTTAATCCCAGCACTTGGGAGACAGAGGCAGGAGGATCTCTATGAGTTCAAGGCCAGCCTGGTCTAGAGTGTGTGTCCAATACAGCCAAGGCTAAAGAGAAACCCTGCCTCAAAAAAAAAAAAAAAAAAAAAAACCAAAGTGAGTATTGTTGACACACCTAAGGAATGTAAACATGACTGGAAGGGAGCTGGAAGGGAGAACGGATCAAGTGTGGTCTGAGCAGTCTTCCAGTCTCTCCCTGCACCTCCCATCCCACCAATAGAGAAAGGGAATTTGAAGTCCACAGGAAGAACCCATAAGCCTCTCAGGGATCCAGTGACACCCATGGGTCCTGTGTGGCCCCTCCACGGTGTCCGTCTGTGGCTGCGGGGTTCACTCTGAGTTGTGGACACAGCTCTCTCCTGCCTCTGCCCACCCATCCTGACTTCTTCACTGCAGGACTTACACCACAGGATCGATAGGTTCCGGGCATCCCCACCTTTGGAGGACAGTCGCTTCCACTATGGCTTCAATGCCAACTACCTGAAGAAAGTGGTGTCCTACTGGAGGAACGAGTTTGACTGGAGGAAGCAGGTGGAGATCCTCAACCAGTACCCTCACTTCAAGACCAAGATTGAAGGTGAGTTTGCAGACGCCCAGCGGGCCTAGGGGTGTGTGAGTCACAGGGGCAGCCTTCCTGTGTGAGATGAGTGACCCAGTTGAATTGTTATTTTCCTCAATGCTCAACATAAAACCTGACAAAGACAAGTGAAGTATCACTGGTTTGTTTTCCTCGTGGTTTGAGGGTACAGTCCATCGTGGCAAGGAAGCCCCTGCAGCAAGGAAGTGATGTCATACTGGAAACAGAAAGGAATGGGAGCTCCTCATTTTCCTGTCTTCCATATTGTTTTTCGGCCATCCCATGATGCCCATATTCAGGGCGGGTCTTCTCGCTTCTCAAGCTCTGTGGAAACACCCTCACATGGATCACCCATGTGATCCCCAAACCAACAAAGTTGGCAATAAAGATCACAGCTGTAACCCCAGACATGTGGGATCAGGAGGTGGAGATCCTTGGGGGCTCCCAGCCCAAACAAAATAACATGTTTCAAGTTCAGTGGTAGACCCTGTCTTAAAGGAATAAAGCAGAGTATTACAGAAGGACTTCTGATGTCCTCCCTGGCTTCAGCACACATGCGCACACACTCACACACTTGTATACACACACACACAAGCTTAAGAAAAGAAGGGTTTATTTCAGCTAACACTTCAAGGGTGCAGGCCATCATGATGATGTCATGGTGGGAGGAACATGAAGAAGCCAGTCCCCTGCAGCTGCAGTCAGGAGCACAGAGCAATGAATTCTTGCGCTCAGCTGACTTTCTTCTTTACATTCAGTCCAGTAACCTAGTCCGGGGGCTGGTGCTGCCCAATTAATGATGGGTCTTCCCACCTGAAGCTAATCTAAACAATCCCTCATGGATTTGCCCAGAGACTTGTCTCCTAGACGATTCTCCATCCCGCCAAGTCAAGAATTCACAGCTCTCACAAACCCTAAAGCAATCAGATATGGAAACACTTAAGAAAAACCAGAGCCACTGTGCAAACTTTTCAAGTTCACATCTCTTGGGGCAAAATACACAGAACCTGACGTCAGGACAAGTGGCCCATGGAGGAGGAGGAAGCAGGTCAGGCAATGTGCAGGATGGCACTAGGCAGTATTTCGCTTTCAGTGGTGGCAAGCTAGAAAACGCAACTTCCACTCACTGGCTACCTAGTAACCAGAGTGTTGCAGCACAAAGCCTGCTCAGGGTACAAATGCTCAAAAAGAACAGTCCTGGCCTTCAGTTCACGTTGGACAGTAGCGGGCTAAGACCATCCTGTGTGATCTGGTAGGACTGGCAGCCTGCACTGGGCCTGGTGTTTGCAGGATGGGTCCTGCTGGGCCTGGTGTTTGCAAGATGCTCTGCAGGCCTGGGTTTGTGGTTCTCTGTACCATCTACAGCTATTTGGTGGCCTCAGTGCCCAGGAACCTGCACTGCAGCAGGCCCCTCCTTCCCTCATCCTGACTGTGCTCTGTCCCCAGGGCTGGACATCCACTTCATCCACGTGAAGCCTCCCCAGCTGCCCTCAGGCCGCACCCCAAAACCCTTGCTGATGGTGCATGGCTGGCCCGGCTCCTTCTATGAGTTTTACAAGATCATCCCGCTGCTGACTGACCCCAAGGCCCACGGCCTGAGTGACGAGCACGTGTTTGAAGTCATCTGCCCCTCCATTCCTGGCTATGGCTTCTCAGAGGCATCTAGCAAGAAAGGTACAGGATGCTGGAGGGTGGCACATGCCAGACTGTGCCTCATGTAGCCAAGATGCCACGGCGTTCTCCTTCTAAGATGAAGCAGGGAATCTAGAGAGTCTGACAGACATTTTAGGTTCTACATGGCCAGTTCTTTAGTGGCATGAGCCAAGGGGACAGATGTGGCTGCCTAGCACTGCTCAGGCGTGGACTCATGCATTTGCTGCTCAGGGGCAGCTCCATACCTGGGCCATGCCCTGCTCTAGGCCAACATGGCTAATAAAGTCCCTGTGCAGGGTATCCTGCAACCTACAGTGACTAGCCAAGCTCTGCACGCACCTTCCTGCCTGGCAGAGCAGCAGCTACTGAATCACCGCCCTATCCTGAGGAAGGCAGCTCTCACCCTTTCTCTGTGTCCGGGGAAAGTGTCCTTGCATCTCTAAGATTCCTTCTAGCTTTCTGTGGGCCTCTGTTTCCTCAGCTTGGAGGAAGGCTGGTCTAGGGTACTTCGCAGGCACCCGAGTGTTCTGAAGGCGTCCTCATGACTCCCCTGTCTGTGCCCTTCACACTCAGGCTTCGATACGGTGGCCACCGCCAGGATCTTCTACAAGCTGATGTTGCGGCTGGGCTTCCAGAAATTCTACATTCAAGGCGGGGACTGGGGATCCCTCATCTGCACCAACATGGCCCAGATGGTTCCCAAGTGAGTCGATGTAGGCATGGTACAGCCTCGCCAGGATCTGTGTGAATACCATCCACACAGGACACAGGGCTGTTCACCCTAGGCCCTCCTCAGAGGGAGACTGGGAGCTCCCTCTAAGCCAAGTCCTCCGTGGTACTTAGAGGGTTATCTAAGAATGGAATATACTGGTCCCACCCTCCTCCGGGGGGTAACACGAGAGTGGTGGCCCTTGATAGGCACCCAGGCTAACCACAGTGTACTGAGTGGCATTCATACCTTTCCTGGTACACACGTGGTCCACGGGCTGCAAGCTGGACACACCTGGTTGACCTTCATGGTTGGCAGACTCTAAAGTTTCCCTGGTCAGAACTCTCTAGAAACTGTCCTTTCTCGCCCCTCACCTCCAAGTCCATGCATTCCCACTGGGACAGACGGATGAAGGAGGCCGGCTTGTGCTCTCCAGTCCTGTGGCCTGTCCCTGTCCTCCTCCATTTCCTCTCCAAGGCCTTCATAGCAGGCAAAATCACCTGTGCCCATTTCTCGGCCCACAGCCACGTGAAAGGCCTACACCTGAATATAGCTTTCATGACAAAAAATATCTACAACCTGACCCCGCTCCTGGGCCAGAGCTTCGGGAGATTTCTTGGCTACAATGAGAGGGATATTGAGCTGCTGTACCCCTTCAAGGAGAAGGTTTTCAACAGCATCGTGAGGGAGAGTGGCTACCTACACATCCAGGCCACCAAGCCAGACACCGTGGGTAAGTACACTCAGGAGAGGGAAACCGGTTCCTCCTAGGAGCAGTGCTCACAGAACAAAAGCAAGGACCTCAGAACAGAGACTGCATTCTCTATGGAGGCGGGTTCCCAAGGTCCCACATGCTTTCCAGATCCCCAGAATAATCCAAACACCTCCATTAATGTAATTCATCGTGTGCTCAAGGGGCTGAGATTGCTCATCCCCAGCCTGATTTTTTTAAAATATTTATTTATTTCCTTATGTATACAATATTCTGTCTGTGTATGCCTACAGACCAGAAGAGGGCACCAGACCTCATTACAGATGGTTGTGAGCCACCATGTGGTTGCTGGGAATTGAACTCAGGACCTTTGGAAGAGCAGGCAATGCTCTTAACCTCTGAGCCATCTCTCCAGGCCCCCAGCCTGATTTTTAGTCCTCTACAAGGAGTAAAGAGAAAGGGCTAGGGGCAGAAGTCTAAGGGTTCAACAGCTATGGGTGCCCCAGGGACTAGAAGTCTCAGTCAGCTCTGAGAGGAGGGCTAGCAACCATTCCTGTCCCCTGGTTCTATTTACAGACAGCTTGTTTTAAAACCTACTTGCCAGGCAGTGGTGGTGCACTGCCCTTCGGAGGCAGGTGGATCTTTTTAAGTTCTAGGTCAGCCTGGTCTTGGGAATGAGTTCCGGGCCAGCCAAGGCTGTTACACGGAGAAACCCTGCCAGGAAAAACAAAACAAAACAAAACAAAACAAAAAACTTGAAAATCTGGCAGTTTTACCAGTATCAATGAGCAGGTCCCAGTACATCTAACTCATTTTATTCACAGGAAACCAGTAAAGTGTTATCAGCAAAGGCAAGTAGGAGCACAAACCAGTTTTCTTTCTTTCCTTTTTGGTTTATCAAGACAAAGTTTCTCTGGGTAGCCCTGACTGTCCTGGAACTCACTCTGTAGACGAGGCTCACCTCGAGGCTCACGGAGGCCTGCCCCTGCCTCCTGGGTGATTAAAGGCGTGCGCCAACACTGCCCAGCTTACAAACCAGTTTTTTGAGGACTGCAAAGCTCGTCTACAGAGTGTTAAATAAAGATCCCTAGAAAATGCCTTCATCCGTCTCTACAGACAAGAATCATTTGCCCTGCTCTGGCTTTTCTGTAATCTATGGAGCCATGGAGTGATTAATAACAAGGGTAGATGGAACCCTTAAAGCAGTGGCTCTCAGTCTGTGGGTTGTGGCTCCTTCTGTCTCCAAAAAATATTTACATTACAGTTCATGATAGTAGCAAAATTACAGTTACGAAGTGCAACACAAATAATTTTATGGTTGGGGGCACCACAGCATGGGGAATTGTATTAAGGAGTTGCAGCACTAGGAAGGTTGAGAATTACCGCCCTAAAGGTGTGGAGGACTGGGAAGGCTTCTCTGGATGTTCCCCTGGTTCACTTAAAGACACCCGAGAATAGTTGGACCCATTTTTGGGCATCTCACAGTTCCTATGGCAACAGAACATTCCAGATCCTAACACTTGCTATGGTCAAAGCCTTGTGTTTGGTTTGGTCTGGGGCTTTTGCTGGTTGGTTGTTCAGAGTCTATTATTTTGGTTTTGTCTGGTTGGTTTGGTGCTAAGGATCTATGAAGAGTCTTGAACAGGTATCATACCACTGAGCTCCACCCCAGGGCCCTAGAGTTTTAATCTCTGGAATGTTATTTGTTGTCAGTCATGTGTCAATATTTATAATTGATTTTTCCTCTTAGGTACTTTTAGATTGTTTCTCTTCTTTTCCTTTCCTTCTATCTTTCTTTTGTGTGTGCATGTATGCAGCATGTATGTATGTATGTGCCTGAGTGTATACATGTGCACCGTGTGTGTAGGAGTCCTCAGAGGTCAGAAAAGGGTATTCAGTCTCCTGGAACTGGAGTAGCAGGTAGTTGTGAGCTGCCATGTGGGTTCTGGTGAACTGAACTCAGGTCCTCTGCAAGAGCTCTTAACCACTAAGCCATATTTGCTGTTTTTCATTTTAAGTATCAAATTCTCATCTTTATAGAAACAGCATTGTAAGTTGGGTGAATGGCGGAGCTTTTGAACACTTGTGAAGCCCTGGGTTCAAGGCTCAGTACCACAGAAAATGTGTGTATGTATGCATGTGTTTGCTTGTGTGTATGTGTGTGTGAACCCGTGTGTGTGTGTGTGTGTGCGTGCATGTGTATGTGAGAGAGAGACAGAAAGACAGAGACAGAGAAAGAGAGTTCTCTCTTAGACTGCAAGAAACCCAGTCCAGGAGATCATGGGGGGATTGGACCCACTCACCAGATGATGTCACAAGGGCCCCAGAGGCCCCAGATGTGGGACATGTGGCAGGACTGTGCTGGAGGCAGGGCTTCTGACTATTACAATGCTGACCCAGCCACACACCTCTGTCCTGGAGTCATACTCTCTGGGACCAGGCTCGAATCCCTCCCTTGCTCTTTCCCATCCAGGCTGTGCTCTGAACGACTCACCCGTGGGCCTGGCTGCCTACATCTTAGAAAAGTTCTCCACCTGGACCAAACCAGAATACCGTGAACTGGAGGACGGAGGCCTGGAGAGGTGAGGCCCCATGGCCCTGCTGCAAGGACCCAGTCCCGAGGCTCTGCCTCTCCCTGCCCATCATTCATCCCTGATCGAGGCCCTCTATAGAGGACCAGCAAGCTCCCCTACACATCCTACCACCCCACTGTAACCAGAGAGACCCTGTGTGGATGATGGAGAGGTGGAGACACCCACAGGACAAATGTCTAGTTCAATAGGTTAGTGACACAGAGGACTCAGAACTCAGCAGCTCCCCCTACAGGCAAGGAGCCTCCAGGACAGTGAGCAACCCTTATTGCAGAACAGCAAGGTCTCTCACCCAGAGCCTCCACAGATTCTGGGGAGGGGCAATGAAGAGAGGCTGTGGAAAAGACTGGGGAGCCATTCCATCTCCAGAGTTGCATCATATTTTAGTCCTGTTCCTTAGCCTGGTGCAGGATTTCACTCTGGTCCCCAGCCCCCAGGGTCTACGCCTTTCTTTCCTTGTTCAGTGACACACAAAGTGCCCACCCCAGAGCTGTGGGCAGGAAGAGAAAATGAAATGGGATGGGATCTGCCCGGGGACAAAAACACTGTTCTGTCCCCACCTCACCTCGGCACCCACAGCAGCCTGATACAGTGAGTCTTCAAGAAATGGATGGGAGCAGGGTGGTGGTGGTGCACACCTTTAATCCCAGAACTCGGGAGGCAGAGGCAGGCAGATCTCTGTGAGTTCGAGGCCAGCTGGTCTACAGAGTGACTTCCAGGACAGTCAAGGCTACACAGAGAAACCCTGTCTTGAAAAAGAAAGAAACTGATGGTAGAAGAACAAGCCTGTGGGCGGAGGGCTGCGCAGGACCAGAGGAGACATCTGCTTTGTCTCAAGGGGAAGTGCCAGGATGTATGCCTCACTGAAGATCACTAAGATTC
The DNA here is from genome assembly GCF_000317375.1 of Microtus ochrogaster. Taxonomy (NCBI): domain Eukaryota; kingdom Metazoa; phylum Chordata; class Mammalia; order Rodentia; family Cricetidae; genus Microtus; species Microtus ochrogaster. Next base: position 83,587,800 of record NC_022013.1, read on the forward strand.
TCCTGGGCGGAAAAAGGGAACTGAGGCAGAGAGAAAAGCAATTTAAACACAAGTTGAGTTTGGACTTGTCCAGTGACTTGAGCAGATCCGTCAAGGACAGGTCACCAATCCGTTCCTCTGGGTAGGTCACCAAGAGCCCGGACAAGTCCTTGCCCTGAGTCTGTCTCCCGCAGAGCACACTCAGCAAGAATCCTGACTGAGGGAACGCCCCTGGGCCCCTGGCAAGGGACTTGGTATGCTCCTTGAGACCATGCCTGCAGCCCCCTTCAGTCTCTGGCCTGGCATGAGCAGCCCAGATCTCTGAGCAATGACAGACAGGTAGTTGTGGCAGGAAGAAGACTCACACCTGAGTCCGGAAGTGGCCGGTGTGGTAAATGAGCAGCTGTGATCAGGCAGAAGACAGAGAGCTCCTAGCAGAGCTCCAGTCCACAGGAGACACATATTTGATTTAATCTCGGGGTAGTCTTCCCCCCAAGGAAGCTTCTCATCACCTAAAGTCTCCCTATTTTCCATTTCATAGAAATATTTCTGTAATGCCCCCTTAGCCCTCAACACTCCAGGATATCCCTGCCCTACTCCATTAGCAAAAGCAGGCAGAGGTAAATCAGAGCATGCTTCAGAGAACGGAAAGATCATTGGGCAAAAGGGCGTGGGAACTCGCGGAAAGCAGCAAACTCCTCCTAGGGCTGCTCTCAGTCCCTAGCTGCTGATAATCAGCTAAATCCCGACCTGGAGCTGAGCTGAGGGCCAGGTAGGGAGAGCAGCCTGGGTATTGTGCTCCAGGTGCCAGGAGCAGGGACAGGAACCATGGGAAGAGAGAGCCGGGGCAGCTGAGGTTGAGGGAACAAGGAAGACACAGAACCAGGGTTTCTGGTCCAGATATCAATGCCTGGAAATGGCACATCTCCAGCTAGAGAGTGGAGAGTAAGAGGGAGGAACCTGTAGGTAGGACTGAGAGGACCCCTGAGCCTTTTTCATGTAAACACACATGCTTGCATACGAGAGTGTTCATGCACGTGTGTGAGGCTATGAGTATGCATACCTAAAAGCCAACACAGGTGTGTATATGCATGTTACACAGGTGAGTGTACAACTCTGAGTGTGTCAGTATATTAGTAAGCACAGGTAAGTGAGTGTATAAGCCCTTAACCACCATGCATATATGTGTGCGTGTGCATAGGTGTGAATGTGCAGGCCCCTGAAAACTGTGACTAGGTAGATGGGTGTTTGTGCATTCATGTGTGTACTGGCATGAATGTCAAATGGTCCGTCTCAGCATAGACAGTAAGATCCTTCTTGGCATGGTTGTGTGGAGGGAGGGGCAGGGCTTGGACCCAGACATGTAGAGCTCGGGTGAGGGGTCTTTAGAGCCAAGTTCAACCTACATAGAAAAAATCTGAAGGACAGCACCCAGGGAAGCTGCAAAGTTTTGTTAACCACAAAGAAGGGAGAAAAGGGAAAGGAGAAACAAACAGGCAGGAAGACTGGGGAGACAAAACCCAGTAAGAGGCCCCTTTCTCTGGGTCTGGGCAGCAGAGACAGTTTCTGAATACAGGATTGAGAAAGGTTTCAGAGGAGGTTGCGGGCAAGTGGCCAGAGTATGGATGTTGGCCAGGCTGGGAACAAGAGGAACCTAGCGATATCGTGAGCCCCTAGACTGTATGTGAACAGTCCAGGGAGATGACTGACAGTGTGGGGCCAACAAGGCAGATGGGGAAGCCCAGAAAAGACCTAGAAACCAAGACAGATTGCTAGCACAGCTATCTGGTTGGCCAAGATATCCTCAGAGAGGGTAGCAAGAAAAGGCGGAAGGGTGGGTACCAGCCTGCTAGGAAGAACCAGTTTGGGAACTTCAAAAGTGGCAGTAGCTAGGATTGGGTTTTCCGGAGGGGCAGGGAGAACACACGGGGGCTTTGGACCACTGGAAGACTGAACAGCAGAAAACCACAGGGTTAAGGCTCTAAGGTCAGGGAACATCCTGGGAGCAGTGGCAGCATCCACAGTGGTCAGCCTGAGACCAGAGCAGGGGCTCTCCAGGAAGCTCCTGGGAATCTCTGAGTTGTGACCCTGCAAAAGGCTACATCCTTCAGTGACAGCCGGGATTCGCCAGCCTCTCATTGAGCTCCAAGCTCCTGGGAGTATAGGCTTCCCCTTGTTGTCTCCCTCCTTTCCTCTCAGGACCAAGTACAGAACCTGATCCCCAAGGAGGTAAGGTTTGGGCTCTCGGGTTTCCCCCACCTCCAGCCCTGTGGTGTTTGCCAAGCTAACCTGTCTGCACACCCTCCCACCATTTTGTTCTTCTTTCAAGACACAATCAAGGTCTTGACAAGATCAAGGTGTCAAGATCACCTCCTAGAGATGTCTTCCCTGACTGGTACCCAACCCAGACAAAACATGTCCCCAAGTCCTTGTCTTTCCTCTCCTCTACTAAGGGACAGTGAACTCAAAAGGAAGGGAGTTCGTTGTGGCTCATGATTTCGGAGATTTCAGCTGTGGTATATTGTTTCTGGGTCGACAGTGAGGCAGAGCATCAGGGCAGACAGGCAAGGCAGAGCCACAGAGCAGACCAGCTAAGAACAGGCCCCCAGTACCCTGCAGGCTTCAGCCAGACTCCTCTTGACTATCACCTCCCAAATGTTATCAAATTGGAAAGCCATCTATAGAGCTGTCTATTCATGAGGTCAGAGCCCTCAGGATCCAATCACTTCCCCAAAGCCTTATATCAGTTTCTGGACCTTTTGTGAGGCACCTCCTACCCAAATCATCACACTGATTGGCATGCAATCAAAGTAAGGGACCCATGTTTTCTATATGCTTTACTTTGATGTCCCTCACATCTTCCAAGTATTACTCATCCTACTTTTACCAAAGGACAAACTGAGACGTGGGCATAGCAAACAATCGCAGCCCCAGGGCTCTTTAGTACTAGGGCCAAGACTTGTACCTGGGTCCCTCGACTCTTGGTTCATCACCTCAAACCACTGTGTGTGCTGGCTCCTGAGGAATACCCAGGAGACCAGCCTCTTCCTGCTGCCAGGAGTTTCAAATCCCTTAGCATCCTGAGAGAGGGAAATTAATTTGGAGAAACCTGGAATCTTGAACTGGGGGCAGGAGAATGGTCACTGGAGGATGGGCAGTGCTAGCCGCAATCTGAAAAACCCAGGAGGAAGGAGGAGGTAGAAGCTGTGGTGTGCACCCCTGGGCTCAAAGCCCCTGGGTGCACGGGTGCCACCTGGTGGTGAGACAGGTGAGAAACTTATAACTTGATTGCCATGGTCTGCACTCTGCATTAGCTATCCACTTAGAAGCAGGACCTATGGAAAAAAATGACACCGGTCATTTGAGGGAAGTCAGATAGGCAAGGACCCTGCCACTGACCTGGGCATCCTGTGTGCTTTCCCAGGAAGTTCTCCCTGGAAGATCTGCTGACCAACATCATGATCTACTGGACAACAGGAACCATTGTCTCCTCCCAGCGCTACTACAAGGAGAACCTGGGCCAGGGTGTCATGGTCCATAGGCATGAAGGGTAAGCCTGGCTGAGCAGGGAGAGGGGACTCTGGGGCTGGGGCTGGTAACCACTTAGCCTTTAATCCATAGAAGGCATGATGGTGAGATAAGAAAGACAGCAGATGTTCTTGGGATCCTGATGTTCCCTGGATCCCGCTCTGCTTGGACAGAGGTATTGCAGTTTGCAAGGTATATATGCAGACCCTCAGGTGACAGCAAGGAAACAGACTCGCAAAGTGGGTATTTAGAGGCTCACATGACCTGTTACATGGTCCTCCCAGGCAGAGAGCATCCTTAGTAAGTAGAAGCAGAGGCTGTAGTGAATGGCTGACTGATTCCTGAGTCTGTCCTTGTCATTATGGGTACACATGGCCTCCCTCAGCCCTGAGGTCCTGGTCTTGCCCATGGGACATGAGAGCAGCCTTGATCCCCAGCAACCCCTTTTCCCCACAGGATGAAGGTCTTGGTGCCCACTGGCTATGCTGCCTTCCCTTGTGAGCTACTGCATGCTCCAGAAAAGTGGGTGAAGGTCAAGTACCCCAAGCTCATCTCCTACTCCTACATGGAGCGTGGGGGCCACTTTGCTGCCTTTGAAGAGCCCAAGCTTCTGGCCCAGGACATCCGCAAGTTCGTGTCCCTGGCTGAGCGGCAGTGATGCCCTCGGGGATCAACCACAGCCTCAGCAGCCGCCCTGGCACCTCCCCTGGCTCCCTTAAGAAAGACGTCCCCTTTCGAAAGAAAGAGCTTAAGATTCTGTGCCCTGCAGGCTCTGGGAGCCTGGGTGCGCTCCTCCACATCTCACCACCCCATGTTAGGTCACAGACATTAAAACATGTGGCCACTTTAAGAGTCAGGTGCCCCCAAGTGCCCCAGCTCTGGGAAGATATAGCCACGTCTCCCCCAGAGGAGGGTTTGGTGATATTTTGTTTGTGCTTTAATAAATAAAGTTTGTCTGAAGATCAGAGTGCAAAGTAGCCATACTAATCAGCCATGCAGGCCAGGCAGTGGAGGCACATGCCTTTAATCCCAGCAGCCACACTAGTCAGCCATAGAGGCCAGGAAGTGGCAGTGCACGCCTTTAATCCCAGTGGAATATAAGACAGGAGGAGGCAGGAGCTCAGGTCTCAGTCTGCAGTCAGGCTGAGGACAGGATCACCCAGCCTTGGTGGACGTAAGAACTCTTAGTGGTTGGCTGCTTTGCTTTTCTGATCTTCAACTTGAACCCCAATATCTGTCTTTGGGTTTTTATTACTCGTGCTATAAAAAGAAGAAGGAGAGCTAACAACTGCTCTGTCTTCAAAGTCTCCCCTCCACCTCACAGCTGTGGGCAAGCAACTGTTGCTCCCTAGACCCAAGGCAACTTTGAATTGTGACTTCATGCTTACCTAGTGCCTTCCTGGCCCCCTGACTCCTAGCAGGTAAGATGGATCACCAGGTGTGGAGCCTTCCCCACTTGCTAAGAACTCCCTTTGTCCCACACCCTCAGAGCCTCTCTTCCTTGCTCCTTCCCCTTAAGACCCCCTTGTAGGTCACGACACTCCTAATAAAGCTTGTCTGGACAGAGTTCACTTCATCATCTGTCTCTCACACCTGTCTGTGACACTTGTCTGTGACACCTGTCTCTCACACCTGTCTGTGACACTTGTCTGTGACACCTGTCTCTCACACCTGTCTGTGACACCTGTCTCTCACACCTGTCTGTGACACCTGTCTCTCACACCTGTCTGTGACAATTGTCTCTCACACCTGTCTGTGACACTTGTCTGTGAAACCTGTCTCTCACACCTGTCTGTGACACCTGCTGTTGACACCTATGGCATCTTTCCTAAAATTTACCTGGCATGCTACAGATCTGTATTAAGCAATATGGCCTTGGTGACAAATGATTTTACAAACAACATCCTCTACTCCAGCCCACATGCGGCCCTCCTCCCAGAGGTGAACTCACACTTCTGCCCGTGTACTTTTGTGCCTACTGGGCCATGTGAAACAGTCCAGACTGGTAAAGGCAGCAAAGACAGCTGGAAATAACCACTGACCAGGGCCACCCTAAACCAAGCAGCCCCCAGAGTAGTACTGGCACCATCCAGACACTTATAGAGATCAAGTCCCTGGAGAAAAGGCAGTGCGGCCGGCTGGCTGAAGTGAAAGGGCCCTGATAGGCAAGGGCCACCAGAAAAAGGGATGGGCAGATCCTGCCTGGTCCCTGTGGTAAGGAACTGAGGCAGGCCCAAGTGGTCGGTTTCTGATCTACCACAACTCTGCCCGAGCCCACACCTTCACCCAACCTTGGACACCTAAGTCCCACCCACCCCCATGTGTGTCTTGCCACACCTCTTCTCCATGTGGGCCCTGGGCCTCCACCTGGCCCCTATAGCCCAATCCCAGATTCCACTCTAGAAAAAAAAAAAAGCTGCTCAAAACAGAAGAAATGGAGGGCCACCCTCTTCTCTCTGTGTCTGCCACTCTGTCCTCCCATCATTCCAGGGTACCCTTGACAACACCCCTCCCATCTTGGACAGAGCAGACACATCACGTAGAGGCTAGATGAAGCCTGCATGGACGTGGAAAGCCACACATTAACCTGGAAGAGGCATGAGGAGTGGGATCTTACCACCAACCGAGTGGCCACTTTAATAATAGTTCTCAGTGGCCCTGCCTACTTCAGGGTGACCCCAGTCACAGGATCTCAGGCAACATGATACAAAAACCCAGAGGTACAGCAGGTACGGAGGTGGTCACATAGCCAGTGGGCAGGCGCATGCTGCCCTGCTGCTGGCAGCAAGGACAAGATGCTTCCTGGTCCCTACAGCCGTCCACTTTTCCCTGAGAAGGGGCTGCAGGCTTGGGAAGCATTGTAGGACCCCCCCGCCATGGGCTCTGTCTCTGACCCAACTGCTGCAGGGTCACTGGCCATTAGCTGTGCATCCGCTTGCAGAAGGCTAAGCAGCATTCCTGGGCTTTCCTGAACACATCTCCCCATCAATCGGTAATCTCTAAACCTGATCAGTCTGAGGGCAAAATTCCAACACACGATCATGATTACAAATCACTGGAGACATCATCCCACCTTGCAGTGGGTGGAGGAAGAAATGTGCATATCCTCCTATGACCACAAGAGGGAGGGAGCTGCAAGTGTTCCCCACATTAGAACCAGAAAAGCAGCCTACAGATGGCGCTTAAGAGCAGCAGCCCTACCATATACCCTCAGCCATGGGCCTGAGCCCCCATGACCCGCTAGTTCCCTCCTCTCACGAGATAGGAGCTTGAAAACAGGAAAGCACTTAAGAACCTGTCTGGGCTCCAGTCCCTCCTGAGTGCCCTGAGCCAGTCAGACCAGCAGCTTGCCCACTCTCAGGATTCCTGGTAGGCATCGGCCAGGCTGTCACTAAGATTCTGAGCCACAGGCTGCCCAGGAAGAGTCCCACTGATGTTCCGGATGGCACCGTATGTCTGCTGCTGCTGCGGGGATAACGCCGTCTTCTCGGAGGCCAAACCGTTCAGAATCCGAGGCACATAGGGCTGTTGGCAGATTCGAGAGTTAGGTCTTACTTGGAAGATGGCAGGTCTGACCCCCCACATCCTGGTCATGCCCCACACTCCCCATTTCCCCCCAGTGAGTGGATGCATATCAAGATGTAGCAAAACGGAAAGAAAGAAATAGCATTCACGTGGGGGCATCTGGACCCTGTATGAGCCAACTGTGTCTTTCTCAGCAGCCAGAGCAAAATGGAAAGCAGTCTACAGCCCAGTTCTCCTGACAATACGAAGAAAAAAGAGTGACTTCCTCTGGTTCTCAGAGAAACATCCTTCCTGCTGCTGTACTCTTGAGTGACTGTCTCAGCTTATTTGGGAACCAGGCTGTCTGGAGAGATACGTGTCTGTCAGTTATGCAACTTACGCAGCCTCCCACACCCAGGCTGAAGGATTTTCCGCTTCACCCAGCCTGCTCTCCTTGCTGGCTGGCAGGGGCAAGGGTGTCTCTGGGTAATTACACTATCAAATACCTACTTTCTAGGGGTTTGTCCAAGGACAGACCTTAAGAGGAGTCTTTAGCCGCTAGAAGGACAAAGACTGAGGAGGTCACCAGTGTCCCACCCTCACACCTGTTAGGATGGCCAGAAGTCACCACTCTACCATCTGGGGCTCAAGGGCCACGCTCTACCCTGAGGTAGCACCCTGGAGGACAGAGGCAGGGAAAACCGGGAAGAAGAAGGGGGCCTTTCCAACTTAGCAGCCTCTTCTGGAAAAGGCGCCCTATGCATTTGCTGAACTCAAAGGGGCACAAGTCTGCTATCTCCCGTAGCTGTCCCAGGATCTCACACAGGACCTCCTGATACAGCAGCACTGAAGGTCCAACTCCCCAGGCAGTGGGGCTGAGAGATGGCAAGCGAGCAGGGCACTGTGGCCCACAGAAAGAAGGGCATCCACTGGGCAGCATAAGCCTCAGTGGCCAAGGCAGCTTCCTGTGTGCAGGCACAGCAGCATCCTGGCTGACTACAGAGTCCTTTCAATTGACATTAGCTCACAACTAGCCTGCCAACTGACCTGGGCTCTCTTTTCAGCTAGCACTATGCCAGGGCATTCCTATGGCTTCTCTGGATGGGACCTTACAACCAGAGGGACAAAAGGCAGCCACCACGGGGAAAGAAACACAGATCGCTTACTGTGAATGATGGGGGCACGTGGGCCTCTGTTTCGCTTCCTCGGTCACTTGATGATTCTTCTGTCTGTGGACAACAGCAGAGACACAATGACGAACAGAACTTGTCTCTCTGAACAAAGGTCCCCCAAACAAACAGACTAGTAACCAGCAGAATAATGGGACCAGCCGGCACCAGACTCCCAATGCAGCTCAAATGAGGGATGGGGCCAGGGGCCAGGAATAGGGAAGGGACAGAAGTCACATCACACCCGAAGAAGAACCAGAGAAGGCTAGTACTGCAGCCACATGGGGAGGGAGGAAGAAGAGGAAGCCGCTGCTGTCCTCAGAGTTGCCTGAGGCATGGCAGGCAGCCAGGTGGGTACCTTGTAGTTCCAGGGGCTCAGGTGCTTGAAGCATCCAAAGCAAGTGTAGAGCAGGCAGGCCAGGATGGTGAGCAGCACCACCAGGAAGGTGAACAGAGTGGAGGGGGCCGTCAGACCTGGGAACACAGATGCAGCCTTGAGGCAGGGGACTGCCTGTCTTGTTTGCTCTGTCAAGGAAGGGGCCAGGCCTGGTGCCTAAACTGTGGGTGACTGCTCCCTGGCCCCCACCTCTACCCCTCACTTCAACAGCCAGAACGGTAGCCTCACAGCACACAGAGTATAGGACCCACGTGCTGGCTAGAATCATCCCTAGTCAGCTTTTGGACACTGAGACACCAAGTAAATGGTCATTTGATAGTGGGATTGCTGGGGCAGCTGCCCCCAGACTCTGGAGCCTAGGGCTAGACAGGGCAGGGACTCCCTAGGGGTGACTGTGGTGCTCATATCCTCTGGCTCAGTCTCCCCCCCCACTGAACTGGTACTGGAGCTGTCTGCTCCGTGGGGATTTCTGGAGCTATGCCACACTTGACCTAGCTCAGTAGCCAGGTTGCCAACACCATACCAACCACCCTCACCCAGGAGCACCACGTTCCACCATACTGATGCTGTGAATGTAGTTAGGGACCCAACTGGCCGGTGTGCATGTGGGAATAAAGCCCACTGGCATGGGGCCGAGAGCAGAATGCTCTTACCCAGACGAAGGAAGGAGAAAAAGAAAAGCCAGAAGAGGCAGAGGATGGGAGCTGCTAAGGCCTGGTTCACAGCAGCAAAATGAATCCTCTTCTCCAGTTTAGCCGGGAGGTAAGCGAAGTACAGGTTGTGCCGGTCCACCAGATGCTTGAGCAGGATGTAGATGAGACCTGCAAAAGAGGGGCTCTGAGCTAGAGGTCTTGCTGGGCCACAATCCAGCACATAGGAGGCAGAGGCAGGCAGATCTCTGTAAGTTTGAGACCAGCCTGGTCCACATAATGAGCTCCAGGACAGCCAGAGCTATATAGTGAGACCCTGTCTCAAAACATAAAGAATTAAGGCTGGGTGGTGGTGGTGCACACCTTTAACCCCAGCACTTGGAAGCAGAGGCATGAGGATTTCTGTGAGTTCAAGGCCAGCCTAGTCTACAAGAGCTAATCAGGATAGGCTTTTATTTTATTTTATCTATTTTTTATTTTATTATCTATTTATGTGAATGTGTATGTATGTATATAAAACCAAAGAGGTGAAAGAGATCAACTCTCTGAAGCTGGAGTTTCAGGCAGTGAACTGCCTGATGTGTGCTGGGAATCAAACTCAGATCCTATGCAAGAACAGTGTGTTTTCTTATCCACTGAGTCACTTAGCCACCTAGCCCTTAATTAATTAAATAATTAAATTATATTAAAAAGAGTCAGTCATGGCAGCACAAACAGCTACAACCCCAGTGTTTGGGAGGCTGAAGCAGAGGATCCCAAGTTTGAAGCCGATCATAGCAAGACTTTGTCTTTATAAAATATAAAATATATAATCTATATAATGATGATGATGATAAAATTAATAATAAGAAAAATCATGACTGAGGAGCTAGCTCAGTTCATAAGGTGCCTGCTTGCAAGCATGAGGGCCTGAGATCAGATTTGGCACCAAGGTAAACACTGGGCACACATCTGTAACCACAGCACTGGGAAGAGGAAGCAGAGATAGGCTGCTCCCCAGAGCTAACCGGCCTACCAGTCAGAGAGCTTTGTGTTCATCCATAGTGGGGAGTAACAGAGAAAGAGATCTGAGAGCAGGCATAGTGACTCACACCTGTAGTCCAGCACAGGAGGCAGAGGCTCAGAAGAGCAGATCTTTGGGGGTTTGAGCCAGTCTAGTCTACATAGAGTCTACGACACTACAAAGGAAGACCCTGTGCTTAAAAAAAAAAATCAAGGAAAGAAATGAACGAAGGAAGGAAGGAAGGAATCCAATATCTGTCTTTGCCCTATACACCAAGTGCATGAACACTCAAACTCACCCATGCACACATACATACACACACACATACAAATCAAACAAGATACCATGATGGACCAGAATAGAAACTCATGCCAGACATGATAAGAGAGTAACCATAAGATGTCACTCTGCTAGGAATCCACTGTGACCTGGTGGTAGCAATCAGGCAGGTGTGAAAGAGTCAGCTGTCCACGAACCCTGAGACCGATGCCAGGGCCACTTACCAAATGGCACGATGATGGGGCAAGTGATGCTGTAGGCCATGATGACGGTGAAGACACACAGCGTCCATGCATACATGGCTCCGAACTCGTATTCAAAGGCCTGGTTCTAGGAAAGAAAGGGTTAAAGCACTCTAGGCTGGTTCTGTCCCCAAAAATCCTTCTATGTACCACGCATGGAAGATGGGAGGTTTCCAACAGGGTTGGATGATATGGGATTCCCCTCTGTATGCTGTAAATGCCATTGGTTAATAAAGAAACTGCCTTGGCCTGTTGATAGGGCAGAACTTAGGTAGGCTGGGGGGGGGGCTAAACTGAATGCTGGGAGAAAGAAGGGCAAAGTCAGGAGAAGCCATGGAGCCGCTGCAGGAGACAGACGTGCTGAAACTTTGCTGGTAGGCCACGATCACGTGGTGATGCACAGATTAAATTAAATTAAATGGAGATGAGTTAAATTAAGATGTAAGAGTTAGCAAATAAGAAACTAGAGCTAATGGGCCAAGCAGTGATTTAAATAATATAATTTCTGTGTGATTATTTCAGGTCTGAGCTGCCGAGCAGCCAGGAACCAACAAGTGGCTCCCTGCAACAACTGGGAAGGACTAGTTAGGATGAATGTTACTGAACACCTTGGCTTTCTCTTCTCCAGCCAGCTCCAGACTCTCGTAGCTCACAGTCAGATCTTCCAAGGCTCTGTGTGTGCTCTCCTAGGGTTCCCTTGTAATTGTGTCCAACCACCAGGGCGATGAGCCCCTGGGGCAATACACCTGGAGTATACTCCATAGAGAGTCCACACAGACTGAGCATTCTCCCTGCCAACAGCTCAACCCTAGCTCAAGAGGCCAGAGCCAGCCCAGTTAGTACCACTGTAAAACAGGGAGACTGGTGGTATCCATCCCAAAATACGGAGGACAACAACCAGCCTCCTACTTCTTCCCACCAAGGCAAAGGGAAATAGCACCCGACTCAGGAGGTCTGGAAAAGTGCCACAGCCTGAAAGAGCTCTGACACCAGAGCACTCCTAAAAATCAGTCCAGAGACCCCCAAGAAGGGGATCTATGGGTTGTTTATCGTCTCTCTCTTGCTAAGCAGGTGCTTAAACCATTACAAATGTAGCTTTTAGCTATGTATTTCCCTTGTAATGACTAACCTCGATTGTCAGCTTGACGGGGTTTAGAATCACTTTGGAGGAGACACAGCTCTCAGTGTATTTCTAGAGAGGTTTAACCGATAAGACCACCCCCACCATAAGGTATGTGGCATCATTCCATGTGTGTGCTAAAAGTCCCACATTGAATGAAAGAGGGAAAAGAGTCAGCAAGCTGAGTACCAGCATCCGGCTCTCTCTGCTTCCTGATTGGATCCAGGGTTGTGGCTGTCTCGGGCTCCCACCCCACAGGTACAAAATGCTCTCAGCCCCACACCTTCCCTCCACCATGGACTGTACCCTCAAACTGGAGGCCAAAATAAATCCTTCCTTCCTTCCTTAAGTTCCTTGTGCCCCAGGTCCTTTGTAAGGGGGATGAGAAAAGTTAGACAGTGTGTGGGCAGACTGGTTAGACCACAAAAATCCCAAGCTCTTTCTTTCAGCCCATGATTCAGAGAAAGACTTGCCACCACGATCCAAAGAGGCTCCTGGCAGAGGCGACCCTGGGCAGGGGCTTGAAAAGCACTTGTCACTGTGTCTAGCATTTATTCCAGAGAGCTGAGAGGCCCATGGGGGTGGGAGGGGAAGGGAGCACTGGGACGACCCGAGGTGGTACCTGCTTAACATTCCTGCGGTCAGCGGCTGTCTTGGCCATGATCATGCGGAAGGTATACAGGATGAGGCCGGGCAGCCGCAGCAGCTCCATGCCACTGCCGATGAAGGCTGAGGCGATGACGTAGTTCACAAAGAAGGCACCCTGGTCTGGCAGGAAGACACACCTAGGGAGCGAGGCAGGCCTGTGAGCTGGGAGGAGAATGGGGACCTCTGGGAGGGCTTTGCCTACCTCCACCATTCGGCGCACATTTGCGGAGACCATCTGCGTGTCAGTCACTGCGCTGAGAGCTAAGAGGAAAATCAGGCTATGATGCTTGTGACTGTCCATCCCTGGGACAGCAGAGGCAGGAGGATCATGAGTCTGGGCCCTTCTAGCTACATAGCAAGACTTCTTCTCAAAATTTAAAATAATATAAAACAAATCTCAGTCCTTGAGAGGCAGAAAAAGGTAGATCTCTGTGAGTTCAAGGCCACCCTGGTCAACAGAGCAAGTTCCAGGTTCCAGGCAAGCCAAGGCTACAGAGAAAGCCTGTCTCATCTCAAAAAAACAAAACAAATAAACAAACAAAAACCCCAAGCCTCTTGCATTTGCACATCCTCTGGAGCCCAAACATAGGCATGTACAACATGGCAGGCAGTGAGGGGCTGTCTGCTGTGTGGGAAGGTCGATGAGTTTAGGAGGCTGATCAAAACTGGCGAGGAAGAAGCAGGTCACCCAGACACCAAGAGACCATGGGTAAAGATACTGATGAGAAGTGGTGGCCTTGGCGTTGCCAAGGAACAGTATGAGGGGAGGTGGCCTGGAAAGCAGTGACAGAGAGAGGAGGAACACGAGGCTGATAGCCTCCTACAGCATGGAGGACACTACGGCAGCTATGGGGGTGCACTGGAGGAGGACACTATGATAACTATGGGGTACACTGGATGAGGACACTATGATAACTATGGGAGTGCACTGGAGGAGGACACTACCACAGCTATGGGGGTACACTGGATGAGCACACAACAGCTATGGGGGAACACTAGAGGAGGACACTACCACAACTATGGGGGTACACTGGATGAGCACACTACCACAGCAATAGGGGTACACTGGATGAGCACACTACAACAGAGTACACTGGAGGAGGACACTATGAGAACTATGGGGTACACTGGATGAGGACACTACCACAGCTATGGGGGTGCACTGGATGAGGACACTATGAGAACTATGGGGTACACTGGATGAGGACACTACCACAGCTATGGGGGTGCACTGGATGAGGACACTATGATAACTATGGGGTACACTGGAGGAGGACACTACCACAGCTATGGGGGTACACTGGAGGAGGAAACTGACTGCTATAGGGGTACACTGGATAAGGTGCTGGTGGGGTCAAGAGGCAGGGTTCGATTCTCCATCTTTCTTGGAGATAGAACTGGGGGGTCTGCTGGGAAAGTGGGTACAGCGTGAGAGGAAGGAAGGAAGAAAAAAGGCAGGGTGAGCTCCAGGCCTTTTCTGGACCAGCACTGAAAGCTATGAGGAAACTGTGGGCATAACAGATCCATTAGGGCAGGTAAAGCCCACAGTGCACAGCAGGGGCTCCATCTGAGGCTGGAGAAGGAGACAGAAGACTCTAAAGTGATAATGTGGGTACGGTGGAATTTAATTTTTTCTCTAACTTCTTGGTGCTGGATGAAGCCCAGCAAGGCCCACCTCTAGCCCCTCGGTGCACCTATTTTGATTCAGTAGTCAAATAGCAGTGAAGCCAAGGTTGCAGACGAGGAGGATGGAGCCTAGGATAGAGCCCTAGGGCAGCAAACTCAGCTTTGCAGGAAGTCTCAAGGAGGTTGCAAAGGAGACGCTGTGTGTGCAGGGAGACCACGAGCAGAGTTCAGAGTCAAGTGAGGACACTGTCTCCAGGACAAGCCTCAGGCAACATGCCAGGTGGGGCTCACAGGTTACAGAGAACAGGAACTGCGAGCTGGCCACTGGATTTGGTAGTCAGAGGCCTCTTTCAAGCAGGCGGTCCTGACTATGGAGCTATGGACACACTGTTACAGCTTGCTTCCAAGCCAGGAGCTAGTTAGGTAGGTCATTGTCTATCTGTCACCAGTAAACTCAGCAAGAAACAAATGCCCCAACCTTTCAGGCCAGCCTCTCCCACAACCATTCCCAATGAATCTGGAGCCTTTGGGGTTGCAGAAAGCCCTTGAGTACAGTGAGCTAGGCTGAATAACTAGCCGGACAAGCTTGGGTGAGCTACGCAATATCTCTGACCCCACTGTCTGTAAGATTGAGACAGGAATAACATCTACCTCACAGCTTTCTCCCTCTCCCCCTCTCAACCAACCTCTCTCTCTCTCTCTCTGTTTCTCTCTCTCTGTCTCTGTCTCTCTCTCCACTAGATATCTTCCTCTATGGTTCTCTATCTTATTTTTTGAGACCCTGTCTCTCTCTCTCTCACTGAAACTGGAGTCCACCCACTAGCTGGAGATGGCCAATAAGCTTCTGGAATCCTCCTGTCTCTGGCTCCTCGTGTCTGGACAAGTGAGTGTCATCACACACAGCAAGCACTTTATGCACAGAGCTGCCGCCTCAGCCCCCCCCCCATAGCTTCTTGTGAGGGCTGAATAAGGACTCACAAACATTTAGCCTAGAGCCATTCGCAATTCGGGGAGTGTATCATAGGCTTACAGTACTAACAAGGGCACACACCAGCCCTAACTGAGCTCCATTTCCCGGGCTAAACAGTCCACAGGCTACACAGTCACTAGGTTTAACTAGCATCCTTCCCTGGCTGGAGCATCACTAAAACCCAGCAGCGCCTCCCCCAGCAGCTCTGTGGTCTCTAAATAAGTCTCGGACGAGAAGAGTGACTGCCACTACTTGAGTCTTGGCCTAAATGACAATCACATTTCTGCAAGCACACACAAAGTAGGCCAGCTCGCGCATATATTCCAGGAATGCAGGGGGCTGGTGTGGTTGCAAGGCCTGCTGTTTCCAGGGGAGAAAGCCTGAGCTGAGGCCTGACACCACACTGCAGCTCCCTCCCCTCACAAAGCTCTTGATCTGCACTCTGGAGGGCGGC
Source organism: Microtus ochrogaster (assembly GCF_000317375.1). NCBI lineage: Eukaryota > Metazoa > Chordata > Mammalia > Rodentia > Cricetidae > Microtus > Microtus ochrogaster. Next base: position 83,603,369 of record NC_022013.1, read on the forward strand.
TGAGCCCATACTTACTCCAGCCGGATGGAGGCATCCGAGGAAGTTTTGTCAAAGAGCCACCGGAAGAAGAAATCCAGGCTGAAAAGCAGACGAATTCCATGAGTTTCTTATTCATTTGGCTGTTTGTTTGTCTCGATGCTGGAGATGAAACCCAGGTCTCGCTCACACCATTCTGCCCTCCGGTTTTCTTCCCTGCGCTTAGCTGTGGTCACGGCACACTCTCGCTTTCTTCCCCTCTAAAAGCAGCCCCAATCTTAAGACATTTGTTCCCTGCTGTGCCCCTTACACGTGACTCGTCACACAAGCTTTAACAGGCTCTTCCTTCCACAAGAAGAACACAGCTAGGACGAGGCCCTCCCTGCAAGGGAGGTTCTCTATAAGTTTTGTTAGCAATTCTTTGTTTCCAAAGACTATCTATCATACTTCCAGACTAGATGGCAAGAACTGGGTCCTGCTTCTGAATGGGGCTGGACAGGAGACGGATGTACCTAGTCAGGCCGAGGGAGGGCAGGATCAGCACCATGAAGATTAAGAATATGTAGACCTTTGACACCATGATCCGATTTTCCCCTGACCTGCAGGCGACAAAGACAAGTTGATCCAGCAATGTGCCTGTTCCCCCGGGGGGAGTAAGAGACATCCAGTCCGGAACAGGCTCAGACCCTGCTCACCTCGTCCAGTGAGACTCCAGCAGTGTGGAATAGTAGACGATGGTTGGGAGCAGCGCCGAGAAGGACCAGAGCAGGAGTGTGGGGAAAAACTGGCTGATGATAGGGTCCTGAAAGACAAGAGCCACCACAAGGGTCAAGATAAGGTTGGGGGAGTCTCTGGGGACCCAGTAGCTCAAAGTGCTCCTAGCTATGCTCCAGAACCAAAGCCATGCTGGGTAAAGGGTGGGCAGTCCTCAAGCCCTAGCAAATAAACAGTAACTGCACTTCATGGCTACGCGACCTTTACAGCTGAGAGAGGAGTCACAGGCGCAAGGCAACTCCACTCATCTGATGGGCCGGAGGAGACCGGCTTCTCCATCCCCAGTGATGTCCAGGGCTCCTCTCCAACTGGTCAACACCCACTTTCCAGCCACTTTCCAGCTTGCCACAGTCCCATGGTGTCTGATCCTAATCCTGTTTATACCAGTTGTACTGGCTACTGTCATTACAGAATTTATTTTTACTGATTAAAGGAACATAAAAACAGGAAAAAATTCTCTTTGAAACTAAGCCATGGCTGTCTAGAGGTATGGCTCAGTACAGAGTGCTTGCCAAGTATGTGTGAGTTCCCAGGACCTCAAAAATAAATATGGAAAAATTTAAAAGCTTAAGTTGAACATTTTGAAAAGATTTATTAAAGTCCATTTCTAAAAATAGGTTGTTGAATTACGTAAGAGTAAATTAGGGACTGGAAAGATGACCCAGTGGTTGAGAGCACTGGCTATTCTCCCAGAGGGCATGGGGTAAATTCCCAGCACCCGTATGGTGGCTCACAACCATCTATAACTTCAGTTCTCATGGGATCCAACACCCTCTTCTGGCCTCCTCAAGCACCAGACATGCATGTATGTTTAAATGTTTGTTTTACTTTATTTATTCTTTAATTTGGGGTACTTGGGACAGGAAAGCTTTGGGGCTGCTTTCTTGTTATGCAATGAGCCACACCCACAGTCTAAGTTCTTAAACCCAAACTGGGATCAGAATTGGTGAAATAAGAACGTAGTTTATATAAGACGGACAAAGGGGACCTCTAACTGAAGTCCTCAGAAAAACAAGCCTTGCGTCTACACCAAAAGATTGGCAAGAGAATGAATTTCACCTGTTGTCCGTCTAAAGCAAACTAGGCCGTGCAAACTTAGGTGTTTTTAAAAGTCTTTCAAGTCAGATAAATGCTCCGCCCATCTATCCCAGGTGTAACATGACAGGCGACCAATCCAGCTAAAGGAAGAAAAACAGTGGTGGCAGAGCCAAGGACCCCTCCCAAGCCCTGGAGAGAGGTGTACATTAGCACATCTGGCACAGAACCTATCTTAGCCTCTTGAGTATCTATCATTGCCTGATCATCTGAGGGGTTTTGAAAAACATTCATTACCTACAGCAAATACAATGCTTTAAAACAAGACAATCAGGACTAAATTGGAAAGTAAAGCCATATATATATACACATCACTGGAACCATTGCTTAAATGCAATTCTACAATAAGTATTGGAGGCTTTGATTGGTTGGCTGGGTTTTTTTTTTAAGCCTTGTTTTTTTCCTTGTTTTTTTTTTTTTTTAAATTATGCATGTGTATATTTGCCTGTGTGCGTCTAAGTGCGTACGTTCAGGCTGATGTGGAGGGCAGAGTGAAGGCAGCTGTGAGCTGACTGGAGCGGTGCTGGGAACAGAGCCCGTGTCCTCCAGAAAAAGGCAGTAAAAGTTCTAACCACGAGACGTGTCTCCAGACGCGGCTGGTCTGTTTTTGAAAAGGGGTCTCACTCTGTAAACCAGTATGACCTTGAACTTATGTTCAACCTCCTGCCTCTCCCTCCCAAGTGCCAGGATTACAGGTGTGAGCCATCATGCCGAGCAGTATATTCTGCTTTTACTATAAGCTTACCAAGATAACCATGCAGTTTTTATAAATGTTTCACATTTCTTCAGGCTAAATAGGTATCGTTCAGCTCAGACGACCTTTCCTGTTGAGCATTAGACTGACCCCATTAAGTGAACATAACTGCGTGGCCGTAAAGGCTCCATGATAAACATCACCATGCCTGCTTAAAGCTTTTTCAAAGGGCAAACGTGGACTAGAAAGGCTCCACTGGGTAAGACTACTTGTTATGCAAGCATGAGGATCTGAGTTCAAATCCCCAGCAGTGCGTGTGAAAAGCCAGGTTTGTGCCTGCCTGTGCCCACAGCACTGTAAGCAGTGGAGACAGGAAGATCACTGGGCCTTCTAGCTGCCAGGCTTCTTCCATGATCCACGAGAGATTGTCTCAAAGTAATAAAACAGGACAACTAATATCCTTCTCTGGCTTCCACACTTACACACACACACACACACACACACACACACACACACACACACACAGGGCAAACACGGGCTGAGTGACACGGCCCCCTGCTTCAAGCCTTCAAGCTCCACGTCCGGTTCCCACTGCTCCCACCACCCTCTCCCTGAAGGTCGATCACTCACATTCAATGCATGGATGGGTTTGGTGACATTGAACTTGTCCATGGTAGATATAATGATGGAGGGTGTGGTCAGGAAAAACAGCACCACAAACAGAGTGAAGTTGATGCCCAGCCACTGGAGCCACCAGCGGACACCCTGGACGGAGAGGTTCTTCCTGCAGAGGGCAACACCAGCCAAAGGGCTTAGTCTCCCAGGCACAGGCCATCTACAACACGGGCAGCGCCTGTGGCTGAGGCAGGTCAAGTTAACTTTAGGGAGGCCAGACTAGGACTCGGGCTGAGCAAGGCAAGTTCTCTGCGCTGGCCTTCAGCCACGGAAGGCTGAGTTTCAGCTCCTGGAGCTCAGAAGGAAAACAGTTGTCAGTAGTGATGGGGATTCCAGTAATGTCACGGACACCTGACACCGTCCAGGCAGAACTCCGGCATTGACACTTCTTGAGGGATGCAATGCTTTGTAACTAATGGTACGTTCTTTCCAGGGAGGGCATGGGCTGAGGAGCAGGGAGGCAAGCAGGGAGCATAGGCACAGCTGGTCCTGACTCCTCACCCCACGGAAACAGCCTCGATTCTGGGATGCTCTATGACCCAGAGGGCAAGACTGTCAGATGTCAGAGGCTGAGCTCAAAAGCGAGGGATAACGTGCATCCAAGATTTACTCCACACAAGCAACCGAGAAGGGCTGCCGAGCAGGCAGCAGGTCTGGATGCCTCCATCCTCAGGGTGGGCCCTAAACCTTGCCCGAGATCTACAGACACGGCTCAGCTCAGCAGCATGCCTCCATTCTACCTAGGGCTGTGCTGTGTAATGTGGCAGTCACATAGCCACGTGGCTACCGAGCACTTGGGATGTGGGGGGCCTCAGCTAGAGAGGTCCAAAAAGCATAAAATAGGCAACAGATTTCAAAGACCAAGTACGAATGGGAGAAACATGAGTCTTGGTTTAAAAATATATATCGCATGCTACAATGTTAGCATTTGGAGTGTACTATAGAGGTTTAGATTAAAATTAATTTCACTTGTGGAGTGAGTGATAGCACATGCCTTTAATCTCAGCACTAGGGAGGCAGGGTGAGTTCAAGGCCAGCCTGGTCTACAGAACAAGTGCCAGGACAGGCTCCAAAGCTACATAGAGAAACCCAGTCTCAAAAAAAAAATTAATTTCAATTATATCTTTCTTGGCTACTAGATAGTTTTTAATGAGGTACATAGCTGACATGATATTTCTTCTGGACAGTATTTGAATGTTAAAGACTGATCATGGGACAAAGCATAGACTCCTCTGCCTGACTTAATCAAACACATCACAGCACTGGGCCCAGAGCCTGGACTCCACGTGACCTATGCGAGGCCACAGGTCTAAAGAAGGCTCAATGCTTGAGAGTGCTGCTTGCTTCAGGGGATCCAGATTCAACTCCCAGCACCAACACAAAGGCTTACAAGCACCTGTAACTCCAGATCCAGAAACGATGGCAACCCTCTCCTGGCCTTTGTGGGCACCAGGCACAGAGATGGTACACAGACGCACATGCAGGCAAAATACTCATGTACATAAAAATTAAAATAATAAAAACAACAAAAGTAGAATAGTATCTGGCATATAGTAGGTGTTTAAACATTTGTTAAAGAACTGGGCATACTGGTGCACACCTTTAATATCAGAGGCAGGTGGGGATCTCTGTGAGTTCAAGGACAGCCTGATCTACATAGTGAGTTCAGCTATGAGCCCCATCTCAAAACAACCAAAAAATAATAAAATAATAAATATTGGGGGATGTTTTTTCTCTCTTTTATTTTATTTTTTAAAAAAGAAAACAAACTATCTTTTTTCATTTTACATACCAATCCCAGTTCACTCCCTCCTTCCTCCTGTTCCCTCTACCTACCCCTCCATCCACTCCTCAGAGAAGGTAAGGGATATTGCTTTGGGGAAGGTCCAAGGCCTTCCCTACTATATACTGAGTAAAGTATCCATCCAAAGAGAATGGGTTCCCAAAAAGCCAGTACAAGCAGTAGGGATAAATCCTGGTGCCACTGCTAGTGACCCTGCAGACTGCCCCAGCCATACAACTGTCACCCACATTCAGAGACCTAATTTGGTCCTATGATTGTTCCTTCCCTGTATGGCTGGAGTTGGTGAGCTCCCATTAGCTCAGGTAAACTGTTTCAGTGGGTGTCTTTGGGGGGATTTTTTGAGACAGGGTTTCTCTGTGCAACAGTCCTGGCTATTCTGGAACTTGCTCAGTAGACCAAACTTACAGAGATCCGCCTGCCTCTACCTCCGAAGTGCTGGGATTAAAGGTATTTGCCACCATCACACAGAAATAAATAAATATTTCTTTAAGAAAAAAAAAAAAGCCAGGCCACATCTATGCTCCAGGTAACCAGGCAACACCCCCCCCCATATTCCCAATGCCCCATCCTTCTACCCACTCCCCAAGCTCTGCATAAAACCAGGTCTTTCTCCCACCCTTCTGGGAACTTACCAGCAGATGTCCTCAGGGTACGAAGCAAAGGTGACGGTCCACTTGGAGACACAGAGTTCTCTGCTATAGGAGGATGGCTGGGGCTCCCCTTTACACCGAAGGCCCTGGCACTTGCAGGCATTAAAGTCTTTCAGGATGCTGTCGAGAAATGCAGAAGCTGTTACGGTGCGGTTGGCCTGTGTGCCACACACAGCCACAGCAGCCACAGACAGAACACAGGCGAGCACAGGATGCCTGCCCCATTGTTACTATCCTATTATTAGTGCTCGAAGAGACCCATGTATGGTGTGCCACACACTTGCAATCCCAGCACTGGAGAGGCTGAGGCAGGAGGATCATGCGCAGATGTGGCAGATCAAATAAAATGACTCCCATGGTCATTAGGGAGTAGCACTATTAGGAGGTGTGGCCTTGTTGGTGTGGGTGTGGCTTTGTTGGAGGAAGTGCATCACTAGGGAGGTAGCTCTGAGGTCTCAGAAGCTTAAGCCAAGCCTTGTGTGACTCACCGTCACTTCCTGCTGCCTGTAAATCCAGATGTAGAACTCTCAGCTCCTTCCCCAGCACCATGTCTGCCTGCATGCCACCATGCTTCCCACCATAATAATGGACTAAACTCTGAGACTGTAAACCAGCCCTAAATACATGTGCTCCTTTATAGGAGTTGTTGTAGTCAGACAGTGGTGGCATCCCAGCAGAGGCAGGTGGATCTCTGTGAGTTCAAGGCCAGCCTGATCTACTAAGTGAGTTCCAGGATAGCCAGGCCTACACAGAGAAACCCTGTCCTGAAAAAAAAAAAAAGAAAGAAAGAAAGCTGGGCGGTGGTGGCACACGCCTTTAATCCCAGCACTCGGGAGGCAGAGGCAGGCGGATCTCTGTGAGTTCGAGACCAGCCTGGTCTATAAGAGCTAGTTCCAGGACAGGCTCCAAAACCACAGAGAAACCCTGTCTCGAAAAAAAAAAAAAAAAAAAAAAAAAGATTCTGTGGCCATAGTGTTTCTTCACAGCAATAGAAACCTTAACTAAGGGTTGGAGAAATGGCTCAGTGGTTAAGAGCACTGGTTGCTCTTCCAGAGGACCCTGGTGCAACTCTCAGCCCCCACATGGCAGTTCAAAACTGTGTGTAATTCCAGGTTCAGGGGATCCAATACCCTCACACAGACATACACACCAATGCACATAAAATAAAAAGAAATAGTTTCAAAAAAAAAAGAAGAAGTTCTAACTAAGGCTCATGGCCTTGTCTACTATTGTCTTAGTTGGAGCTGACTTACAGCTTCAGAGTTTAGTCCATTACAGCCTTGGTCTTATAGTGAGTTCCAAGCCAATCTGAACTATTTTAAGATCCTGTCTCAAACAATCAAAAAGAAGTGCCATTCCTGCCACGCTGCAGAGGGTTTTGATTCATCCCTGACACAACTCTGCAAGCAACAGATTGCTGCATCATTTTACAGACAGGGAGATCGAGGCCCAGCACGTTAGGGTTAGCATCTGCGCATATCCGGCCCACTTCCGTACTGTCTGCACTGCCCTACTATGGCGTGCCTCCAAGGAGTCACCCTCTATGCCTCCTTGTAACACTGGAACATAAAGCTGACTCTGCCAGCCAAGTGGCTCCACTTCCCAGCCTTCACTGTGTCCCACCTCGCTATCTCAAGCTTCTCGCTTTGGCTAAACCCACAAAATCTCACTGCTACCTCAGAGCGACACCTCTCCTCTTCCTACAGAAGAGGCCAGCGCCCTTGGTAACATCCCAGAGACCATCCCCAGAGCCACCATGCCTGAGGCGCAGAAAGCACAAGAGCTTTGACATCCTCTCTGCACCCTACACACTCAGGACTCTAAGGTGTGGTGACACTAAGGTCTGAGGCCTGAGAGAGTTTCATAAGCTTGCAGCTCCAGGATTCTGTAGCCACGGACACCCAGAGTGTTCCACGGGGTCCCCATAGCTGTCCACTTGTCAAGAGACAGAGCAGGACCCTGGGTTCTGAGTTTCAATCCACCTGGCAGGTTGCTACACACAAACAGCAGGGTGGACTGGTGGACTGGAGCCACTGGTGGAAGCTCAGCTGTGGGCCTGAGCCATATCAGCCTGGCAGGGTCAGTAAGGACCATGCCATACCCAACCCGACCAGCTGTCACTGGAATTCCCCCAAGAACAGACTAGACAAACGTGAGCAGGTGGGATGAGGAGTTCTGTCGTACTCACAAAGTAGCCATGGACTTCTCACGGAAGGTGACAAAGGCCATTCCTAGGGGCTGGTCCTGGACCCGGCACTCCTCAGCAGTTACCCTCTCCAGCAGTCTGTCATTCATTCGGGTGTAATAAGAGATGGCATCTTCCTGCCAGAAGATACAGCCCCTGGGTGATGTGACCCTGTGCAGGTGTCAGGGCACCCATGCCTGTCCCCTGCTCCAGGCAGGTAGGTGGCAATGCCTCACCCGCTCACAGCCCTGCACTTCACAGCAGCAGAACTGGCCACAAGTCTTGGGGTTGATGAGGGTCACTCGGCCTGTCTTGGCCTGCAGGCTTGTGTAATAGGCGAGGCTCTTCTCTGCCTTCTTCCTGTACGGTAGGAGTGAGGCTCAGACTCAGACTCACAGTTCTGGGGCAGTTCCACAGCCAACAAGTCCCCACCAACAGGGTCAGGAGCTTAGCTTTGAGATCCAGGAAGAGGCAGGCCCACCCTCCCCTGGCCAGCTGAAGGGTCCCAGCAAGGAAGCAGGTGAGCATCTCAGGGCAGGAGGTGGGAAAGCTGCAGCTGAGCTCAGGCATCACCTCTCTTACCTCTCTCTGCACAGGTACATCAGCTTAGCCACGCTGTAGCAGAGCTGGACATCCACCACCTCACAAGTAGGATACGCATTCCTGTGGTCAGCGAGGCAGGGTAGAGAAAGCCATTGAAAGAGAAGATCCCTGTAGAAATGAGCGCCCCTCCCTGCCCTTGCAATGGAGTCATGGAGTCATGCTGCTGTTGCCTGCCAGCTGTTCCTTTGAAGTTTAATACCAAGAGGGGCGTGTGGTGTGTGTGTGTGTGTGTGTGTGTGTGTGTGTGTGTGTGTGTGTTGACAGGGATTGAACCCACAGCCGCGTGAATACTAAATATATGTTCTATCACTTTTTATATCCCTAACCCCAGAGGCATAATTTTCAATAATATGAAAGTAATTGCCTTGAACTGACAAATTTATACTTACTCAACTTTTCTCAACTTTTGGTTGGGAGGAATTGCTCATGGGGAAATACGAATACAACAGGCCTGAGGTGTGGTTCAGTGGTGGAGTGCTTAGCACACACAAGGCCCTGGGTTCCATCCCCAACACCACTATCCTCCCCAGCCACCCAAAGACAGAGACTGTCATCTGTTCTAAGGATGTATCTATCTTACGCTACTGCTGAAATCCACTCTGCCCATAACCTTTCTGAAGGCAATAGACCCTCTAGAGGGTCTAAGAATAGCAAAACACCCTCAAGTTGGAAAATATCCAAACACATACTAACAGTCAACAAAACGCCTGCATCACCAAGGGTAAGCACTGTATGTTCAGAGTCACACAGTGAGTGAATATTTGAGCCAGAAGCTGAAGCTAGGCTAGCTGCAAGGTCAGCCAATAGCTACCACGAAATGGCCCTGTGCCATATACAAAACACTGTCCACGTGACTCCTGAGGACTCGGGGCCCACATGGGCACAGCCTGCTGCTATTCTGGGTGCTGGGAGCAGAGCCTGCTTCAGCTTAGATTTTAGTGAGTGTCTGAGAGGGTTCCCACGGAGGAACCAACTAATCTGTTGGTCAGTAGGACCATTTCAGATCCCAGCAAGAGCCAGGGGAGGACTGGGGATGTGGCTCAGTGGTAGCGGTGTTATCTAGCAAGATTCAATAATCGGAACCACAGAAAGATGAAAAGAAAACGCTTTGAGGAAAGGATTCCCAGAGAAAGTGGCCCCGCTGCAGAGCAAGCCCACAAGTCCACAAGGCACTGCAACAGCCTTCCCCAGGAAGGCTTCCTAGAACAGGGAAAGTCTGAGTCACAGTGTTTGCCTGGCAATGAGGACACTTGTTTTTCTACTTAAGTGTGTGCATGAAGTAGACTCAGTGTTTCCAAACACTGCCTGGCAGGCAACTTAGAGGAATATTTCTCAAGGAACAGAAAAATTATTCTCTTATCAAGTGAATATGTAAATACATTCACATACATATGTAAATACTTCCAAAAATAGTTGTAGCTACTGAAGGAGAGATTTGGCAATAATTTTAAACATCCTTTTATAGTTCTGTTTATATTAATTATTTCCTAGTGTTTTTGTCATAAACTGCACGAAGTTAATTTGTAGCTAACTCCTAGTATTTGCTAGGAGTCAGTGATGGCAGAGCTGACCAGGATGAAGGGGGAGCCTTGGAGCTGCTCTTTTTGCTAGGAATTGAACCTGAGCTTTCTCTGTGCTTGTGGCTGTACACATCGCCTGCTCTGCCTGCAGGAGCTATGACGATAGTCAGAGGTTCTCCCAATGGATGGCCAACATTCCCGGGCCTGGGAGACCAGCTCTGCGTGAACACTCTCTATGCCTGCACTCTGGATCCTGGATCCCGGAGGCTTCACCACAACAGCTACAGAGTACACCTCCCCATGCACACCCCACACCCGCGCCAGGCCACTGCACAGCTCAGCAGCAACACACTTGGAAGTCACTTGATACCTATGGCAGGGAGGGATTAGCCCTGCATATTTAGACAGACGACACAAGTGTCCATCCTCAGCACAGGCCTCAAAGGCTCCGGTCCAATAACCCTGTTCACCATGAGTGGCTCACAGGGTCTTTCTCTTACCGGAAGTGGCTCTCCACAGTTTCCCTTCTGGCTTCTCTGGGGAGTCCTGTGATGAACAGGGTCTGTCTCACCTGCCAGGGACCATATCAAGAAGAAAGTCACAGAGACAAGTCACAGGATGATGGGGGAAGGGCAGGTGTTACCTCCTTCACATCTCAAGAAAGAAAACCATGGTAGATGAGGTTCAAGTTTTCTCTCTCTTGGCCTTGAAGAGTCCCAGGGGTTATTTATGCTGCCTCCTTTTCCAAAGTAACTCCTGAGCCTGCTTTGTAGGGCAGGGAACTGAGAGAGCCCAGAGAATGACAGCGGCTCAAAGGGGTCAGGCAACAAAGCAAAGAAGTTGAAACCAAGTCACAGTGGGGCACCTGTCCTTAACCCATACTGTTCTAGCTTGGGGACAGGGTGCTGATTAGTTTTAATTTTTGTTTTGTTTTGTTTTGTATTTGTCAATTTAACACAACCTAGAGTCAACTGGGAGGAAGGGACCTCAATTGAGGAAATCACCCAGAGCAGACAGGTCTGTGGCCGTATCTGTGAGAAACTGTCATGATAGATGATTGATGTCAGAAAGCCCAACCCACTCTGGGTGGCGCAATCCCTAAGAAAGTGGTCCAGAACCATATAGAAGACCATCAGCCTGGGAGTGATGAGCCAGTAGGCAGTATTCTCCCAGAGTTCCTGTCTCCGTTTCAGCCAAGACTCAACGATAGACTGTGTTCTGGAAGCTTAAATAAACTTTTCTCCTCTCCTAAGTTGCTTTGCATCATGGTATTTATCACAGTAACTAACAAAGGAGGCTAAAATGGGATGGGCATTTTATTTTGTTTTGGCATGCTGGGTTATCAAAGCCAGTGCCTGGCACATGGCAGGCAAGCACTCTACGCTCGGCTCACACTGAGTTCTCAATGTACTTCTCTACTTCATAGCAGTAACTACAACCCTGACCCCACAGATCAAATAGCAACTGGCAAACTGAAGGAAAATGTCCAAATTACAGCTTACCAATAAATAAATAAATTAATAATAAGTTGAGTATGTTGATGCATGCCTATATTCCTAACACTTGGGAGGTAGCAGCAAGATGATCATAAGTTCAAGGTCACTTTTAGCTACATAGCTAGCTCAAGTCTGGGCTACACAAGACCCTGTGTTCAAAAAAATATATAGTGATTGGTGGTGTTGGTGGTGGTGGTGGTAATGTCAGGTGAGAGCACCCCCCACGTTCACTACTGATGTGGTTCTGTGGAGACTGTGGGGGCTATCCCCTCCATTGCTCACTTGAGACCCTCCCAGAACAAGTCCCAGGCCCCAGCCTCACTCACCTGGCTCTCCTCCTTGTATCTGATGGACCGTGTATGATGCCACATAAAGCCCACAGTGAGGAAGAGGTAGATGACGGAGAAGACGGTGTGCAGCCAAAGGAGGTCATTTCTAAGGAAGACATCACCTGCTGTCAGGGTTGGGCATCCCAACAGAAGGGACAGGTTGCAGGGCTGGGGAGGGATCACCCTCAGTGGGTACCTTGCCAATGGCCAATAGCTCTGCCTCTAACAGATGCCATGTAGTCAACAGCCCCCATCAGTGAGCAAATACTTCAGAGAGACCCCTATTCTTACACTAGGCTCTATGCCCCCTACAAACCTGAAGCTTCCCAGGGCATGGTCACACCACAGTTTCCCTGTCCTGACGTGGGGCTCTATGCCTCCTGCAAACCTGAAGCTTCCCAGGACATGGTCACACCAGAGCCCAGCAACCCAGCAGCACTGAGGTGTTTCCAGCCTGCTCCAGGCTCCCAAACCAGCCTCCTTTGTGGTCAACAAGCTCCGTACTCACTTGGTCTGCAGGTTTGCTATTGTCGTCCTCCCAAAGCTGTACGGGTCTTTATCTGCAGAGAAATAGACAATTAGGTCCAGGGTCACAGTGAGAAAAGTTCTACAGCTCAGAGAGGCACAGCACAAGATGCTTAGACATGGCATGTCTTCCTAGACATGGAAGGCAATGACATCATTCATCAGCCTATTTAGAGTTCCATCACCCAGGACCTCTGCTACAGCTTATTGTACCAGCAATGCCAGAATATAAGTTCATTTTGCACTGAAGTTTGCTTTAAAGATGCTTTGATGATAACTAGAAGCATCCTTGGTTGTTACCAACTCAAGGTTCTCAAGGTTGAGAACCACTAGATGTTACAAGTGGTTCTGGGATGGCATTTTGGGAGCTAAGAAGATATAATTCCACAATGACTTGACTGTGTATCACAGATATCTTCTGGGTCCATGAATAGTAACCTCTGGGATTGGGTAAGGGCAGGAAATTGAAAAATAGATTCTGAAGCTGGAAGTGGAGGCCATATTTATAATCCCAGCACTCAAGAGGGTGAGGGAAAGGGAAGGCTAGCCTGGACTAGTAGGATCTTGTCAAAAAAAAAAAAAAAACAAAAAAAAAACAAAAAAAAACAAGCAAAAACACAGCTGCTGAAACCTCCAATTCTATTGCACCTGAGGTTGATTTTTTTTCCCCCAACTTAGAACCAAACTTGATGAGGGGCCCCAGCTCCCAGCCCAGACTTAGGTGGATTCTCTTCTAGATCTTTATTTGGGTGATAATTTTCTCAAAGTCACTCTATGACTGTCTCACAGCCCACTCTACCGAGTCTTCCGTAGAGTCAATGCCCCACTCCCTCCCAACACAGACAATGGGCAAGAAAGGGTCTCACTCAGCAAGTCTCCCGAGAGGTTGACAGGCAAGATGACACACAGGGACAAGAAGCTGATCACCACCAGCAGGAAGATGATGTGCCTCTGGAAGGACAGGTAGTGGATGGCGTCCTCCCCACACCACTCCAGGATCTGGTCATCGCTGGCCAAGACACACACGTGGGGACATTCTTAACAGGGAGCGACAGGAGGCCAGGCCTGCAAGGCCCCGAGCGAAGTTTTCATCCAACCCTTACAACTGTTGTAGGAGACAGTGTTTTTAGCCCCCATCCTTCCCTTTGATGTGTGGGTACAAACGCACAGAAAAACCGTAGAGCTTTAAGGGCCACACAACTTGCAAAGCTACTGGCATGAGTTCTGGGGCCACCTCCAGTTCCAACACCATGCTCTCAGCAGAGGGCTTGCCATCCTCCGTGTTCTGCTGCTAAAAACATCTGTGTGCCCATTATACAACGGATGAGGCGTGTGGTACACCTTTTGCTTCCACCGCAAGATGGCTGCTGAAAGCCATTTGGGGAACACAGTGCGGCGTACTTGGGCCCTCCTTCTCACCCTCTCTCCCATCCCCCCACCCCAGGGAGGGCTGGGAGAATAAGAGGAGAATATGTTCTGAACATATTATGTCATTCCATCCAAGTATATCACTCCTTCCCTCTGTCCCTGCCATGGCCCCAGAGATGGGGAAATGACCTGATCTGCCTTCCAACCCACAGAAATTCCTGGGTCAGTTGGAAAATCCCAGTCGGGGATATTCTTGCCATAAAGGGAGGAGGGCCAGGTGTTCCACCTGCTCTTTCCTGAATATTCTGCACACAGCAGAGACCAAGAAAGCCCTATGTGGTAAACCCAGAGAAGCAAGTCTGGAAGCCTGAAGAAGCTTACACAACGCTGCGCGGGCCCTGCATCCCAGCACCTTGTGCTGACCGTGCTCAGAGGAACTAACCACCCGTTTCCCACTCATCCGCCCAGCAGAGCTCAAGGACGCAATGAACAAAGAGCGCACCCACTCCCAAGGGTGCTCAGGGGTGAGTGGGTCTCAGGCTCGCTCAGTGTTTCACTCCAGGGTGAGCTCTGCAATTAACACCTTTGCACTTCTAAGCAAGCCACCCACACACCCACTTGGTTCCTCTTGCTTCAACAAGTTCTCTGGCTTCTCCCAATAACTCTGTCTCCTGCCCACAACCTCAGCTACAACTCCCACAGAACTCCCACTCAACAGGTGGGAAAACTGAGGCAAACCAACATGTTTCATTCTATGATATCTTTTTTTTTCTTCTTTTTGAGACAGGGTTTCTTTTTTTTTTTTAAACTTTTTTTTTTATTTAACTTTATTATGTTCATTGGTGTGAAGGTGTCAGATCTCATGGAACTGCATTTTCAGACAGTTGTGAGCTGCCATGTGGGTGCTGGGAATCGAACCCGGGTCCTCTGGAAGAACAGTCAGTGCTCTTAACCGCTGAGCTATCTCTCCAGCTAGGGTTTCTTTTTTTAATTTTTTAAAAATATTTATTTATTTATTATGTATACAATGTTCTATCTGTGTGTATGTCTGCAGGCCAGAAGAGGGCACTAGACCTCATTACAGATGGTTGTGAGCCACCATGTGGTTGCTGAAAATTGAACTCGGGACCTTTGGAAGAGCAGGCAATGCTCTTAACCACTGAGCCATCTCTCCAGCCCTGAGACAGGGTTTCTCTGTGTAACAGCACTGGCTGTCCTGGATCTAGTTCTTGTAGACCAGGCTGGCCTCCCGAGTGCTGGGATTAAAGGCGTGCGCCACCACCGCCCGACCCGTTATCTTTTTCTTTTATAATATTACGCAAGCTAACTAAAGTTTTGTTTTGGTTTACTTTAGGAAGAAATTATTCTACTTAATATTTAACAGTGACTGGATAGGGAAAGGAACTCTACTAGACAGGCTTATATGTGTTGGAGTGAGTTAATGGGGAAATAAATATATTTGCTAAAGACTAGGGAATCTAACTCAGAAGTAGAACACTTGCCTACTATGCATGAAGCTCTGGGATCAATCCCGTATCCATACAGCCACCTTATTTAGTTCAAAATTCTGTCTCTCTCTCTCTCTCTCTCTCCTTCCAAAACGTGGGAATTAAGGACAGAAATCTAAGTGATATCAACTTGGTGATAAAGGCCTGGTTGGTCACTTTTCCTGTGCTAGAAGGAGCCAGCTATCAGGACCGCAGGAGTCTTGGCTCTGCCACTTGTTGCTGTCCACTCCAAAATCTCCACAGTCATCCCTGCTAGACACGTCATTATGTGTCATACTGCAAACAAGACAGTTGCTGGCAGCTGAGCAAGCACAACTACAGCTGCAGCTCCTCCTTTCTGATAAGTGGAAATACGGGGAAAAAAGGACATCTTAGAACTGATGAAAGACGATAAAAATCCACAGAGGAGGCCAATTCCCATAAACTAATATGTGAGAGACCTTGTTGAAAATGGTGGAGCTTGATGGGAGTTGCATCCAAGGTCAGGCAGAGAAGCCTGTGTGAGGATACCATATTCCCTGGAACTGGAGTCACAGACTCCATGAGCTGCCATGTGGGTGCTGGGAATTGAACGCAGGTCCTCTGGAAGAGCAGCCAGTGATCTTAACCCCTGAGCCATCTCTCCAACATGAAATATTTTTTAAATAAAGTTTAAGTTTCAAGAGCCTTTGAAATCCATCTGCAATGTGGGGATCCCTGAGTACCAGTAAGGCTGTGTGCCTGGAAGATCTCCTTCTCTCCTGTACCCTGACTACAGGGGCTTCCCACCCACTTCTGTTCTAGCCCTGATACCCTGTTGGGGTCCTGAGCTGGAAAAGTATGCAAGACACCATCACAGGATCAAACATCTCAGCTACATCCTCCTGAATAATCCAACACCCACACACAGTCACGTGCCCTGGCAGATACCCCCGTCTTACTCACTGCAGGCGGAAGATGGCAGTCAGCCAAGGGCAGCATCCCTAGAGACAGAGAACAGGCATTAGCATCCAACACCTATGTCTTTGGGAAGCAGATACGATCACATCTTTGAGATTAAATAACCATCCCACGTCCTGCTGGGTAAAACAGGGTTTTCCTTCACACATTTGATCAATTACTTCCTCTGGCTCTCATCCTTTGCAAGTCACAACCCCATGGGGAGGGTGGAACTTTAAAAAAAAAAAAAAAAGACACAACCTTGCTAAAAAACCTTTTAAGTTTTGTCAAAATCAGTGGCATTATATAAGCTCCAGGATCAAATCACAAAGCTTCAATCAAGAGCCAGGAAAAATAATGTGAACTTCTGTAAAATTATTTCCAAATGGCAAAAAGAGTGTGTGTGGGGAGGGGGAGAACAGGAACAAGTCTAGAGAATTGGAAAGTACCCCAGAACAGGCCCTGGAGAGGGAAGAAGTGTGTGTAGGTTCTGTGATCTCTTGTGTCCTACTACTCATAGCTAGGTGGCAGCCTGCTGGGAAGGACAAATATCTACTCATTCAACAATGACTAAGTACTTCCCAGATACCTAGTGCTGGGGGACAAGGCTGTATGAGGCCGGGTTCCAGCCCACATTGGCTCAGCATCTAGCAGCTGAGTCAATAATTAACTCTTACACAGAACCGTAAGTGTGAGAGAGGAGCAACTCATGGGTCACAGTCAAGTTGCTGGCAAAGCCCTGGGGATCCACAGCCCTTTCTGCCTGCAGTGAATGGAGCCTTGCAGTGAGGGATCACTTAAACACTGGCTCCTTCCAGCTTTTTCCGAGTCCCTGTGTTTCTGTGCATACGGAGGGCAGCTCCCTCCAGTGTGGATCATGCCCATAGACCGCAGTGCTGCTGTTAGTCACTGAACCAGAACTACTGTCCAGTCCTCCATCAATCATTACCGCCAGGCTACGTGTACCCTCTGCCCTTCAGGCCACAGAAACAACCATCCCTTGGATACCAACCAGTTCATTTTCAAAGTCTTCTTGCCCTGAGGAAGAAGATGACAGCCTCTGGAATCTGGCCTCACTGGAGACACAAAAGGGAAAAAAAAAATATAAATAATTCTAAAATTCAAAAAGGTTGAATATACATGTCCAGTATCCTGCTGTCTAACCTTAGAGTTCAGGATCAAGGCCATTGACTCTCAATAGTTGCAACAAATATAAACTGCTCAAAAACAAAACAAAACAAAACAAAGATAGAGGCAATGCCCACAAACCCAAATGGCATAAAACTCTGTTTTATGGGCTGGACAGCACAGGGCCAGGTGGCATCAAGGAACCATACCTGTGTGTACACCCTCCAACCTCAGCACTGAACTGGTCCCACCTAAAGGAACTTCAGAATGTTGCCTGTTTACAGTGCCTTTCCTAAGACATCCAAATCAATTTAGAATGCTGCATTTTATCCTACCAAAGTGACTGGAATGACAGGCAAAAAATAGAAGCTTCGTTCCAGAGAAAAGAGCCTGAGAAAGAGTGGTCACAGAAACAGAAGGTAGCAGGGGAATAAATGACCCCTCCTCCTACCCAGGAAGTAAGCTAAGGAAAAGAAAGAACACTTGTGAGGTCTCATCGTTGGGATGGATTCACTTCAAAACACACACACAGGACTGGAGAGTTAAGAACGCTGACTGCTCTTCCAGAGGACCTGGATTCAATTCCCAGCACCCAGATGGTGGTTCACAAACATCTGTAACTCCAGTCCCAGAGGACCCAACACCCTCTCGTGACACCCCTTTCTGTCCTCTGTGGGCACCAAGCACACATGTGATACACAGACATGTATGCATGCAAAACACCCATTCACATAAGATAGAAACTATAAATATTATTTAAAAAATACACATGTATTTTATCTAATCCAAGACACCAGCAGTGGTTAGGTGCATAGTTTTTTTTTTTTTAATGAACCATTAAGAAAGAAACAATGGTGCCAATTAAGCTATAACCGATAATCTCATGTTGGGCACGGTGGTGCACACCTGTAATTATCCCATTATTCACTTGAAGGCCGAGACAGGACGATCCCAAGTTCAAAGAAGGCCAACCTGTGAGGCCTGGGCATAGGATACATTTTTCTCAACAACGACAAAAAAAGAGGCACCCCAATTCTACCGTTAAAGGTGCAAAACACTCAAGTGTGCATCTCAGAGTGGATGAACTGGCATGTTAAATATGGTAGCATCTGTGTGTGTGTGTGTCTGTGTGCATGCGCGCATGTGCTAAGGTAAAGATATACATGCATGCACATGTGGTGACTGAGAGCCAACATTTGGCATCTCCCTCAGCCTCTCTTCGTCTTATGTTTTGAGAGAGTCTCTCACTGAGCCTGGAGCTCAGCGCTTCGGCCAAGGCATATGATACATTATATTAGTAAAGTGCCT
Organism: Microtus ochrogaster; assembly: GCF_000317375.1. Taxonomy (NCBI): domain Eukaryota; kingdom Metazoa; phylum Chordata; class Mammalia; order Rodentia; family Cricetidae; genus Microtus; species Microtus ochrogaster. The sequence continues at coordinate 83,621,925 of NC_022013.1, forward strand.
TGTGTCCTGTTTGAGCTTACTGAGGAGCTAGCTCTAGAAGAGGGGTTGCTTACCCCACCTCTTGCGGCATTTCAGATCCAAACATATTTGTCTCAAAGTGTCCTCCGAGACCCCTTGTCCGAGAATGAGATGCCCCCTCCCCAGTTCTGTGACATGGAGGAAAGAGAAGAGCAAAATAGCCTTGTCTGGAAAGATGTGTCCTCAAGAGTCAGAAAGTAAACCATTCCCACAGAAGATAGCTCCCACGGCCGGCCACTGCTGTGTCCTGAGGTGGGATCTTCATGTTCAGGCCCAAGCTGAGTGGAACAGTTGAAGGGATCTTTTGGGGGGAAAGGAAGCCTCTCTCTAAATGTGCCATCCTTCATCACCCCACCACTGCAACGTTTCAAAAGCTGAAGCAATGGGCCACCAGGATAAACGGGAAAGTGGGGGCCACCGGGATAGACAAGAAAGTGGGGACCACAGGGATAGACATGAAAGTGGGGCCCCCGGGATAGACATGAAAGTGCGGCCCCCGGGATAGACATGAAAGTGGAGCCATCTCCCGTTCCCTTCTTGCTGCCTCAGCTGACACCCCTTCCAGAGGCTCAAGCAACCAGAATAAACAGGAAAATCCAGTTCTAGGATTCATCTTCACTTTTAGTAAAACGCACAGAGCTGTCCCCACCCAAAGAAGAACTGGGAAGGCCTGAGGTCTAGCCAGAGAGCCTGTGTTTGGTTAGCAGGCTTGTCCAACGTGAGCCCTGACCAGAAGGAAGGTGGGCCGCTTCCCCACACCTGCCTTCCTTCTTGATCACTAAGCTGCAGAGCAAGAATTAACTTCAGACATGACGTTCTCAGAGAGCTGCGTCCAAGGTGAGGAAGGAAATGTTATCCGCCTTCCCTGGTGACAAAAATCCTAAAAGTAATGATGATCCTCCACAGCCGGAAACCAGAGCCCGGGGAGAGAGGGGATCCCCAGCATTAGTTTCCCTGAGCACACTCTTAGAGGGAGGCCTCTAAGGGGTCTTTGGTGACCAGCAGAAAGGAAGCTAGAGCTTCTGACTCCAGCCCATCCCAGAAACACACATACATCAACATACACACATACATATATGAATAGACATATACATGTACACACATGTAAGCAAACATGCACTTACATACACACATATATGCACAAAGCACACATATTCATACATAGCACTCACATTCAGAGGTGTGTAGACGTGCTCACATTCTCGGTAAAATGCTTTGTTTTGTTTACCTGCCTGCTTCTGATACCAGGGCTATGCGGCCATAATCCCAGAATCTTCTCCTTATGAAGGAAAACACCAGTACTAAAAACTAAAAGGGGGAAAAAAAAACACCAAGTTAAAGAACACTGGCAGGGCTCTGGGGACAGCCAGACTCAGCGGGCTAGAAGACCCCATCTGGCCCAGAAATAACCCACAGTTTAGCAGCCTGACCCCTCTCTCCACTCATTCAACAACCTCCACCACCTGTGCCAAGTCACCAAGGTTGTCACACTGCCACAGGCTTGAGTGACGTCTTCCTACTCAAGTACATCAGCTGCAGCCGACCCCAATCAGAAGATGAGGTCTGACCTCACCTGATTGAAAAACCGCTCTCCCCTTTACTTCACCCAAACTGCGTTCTTAGAGACAAGCCCTCACTAGCTTGCCCAGGCTTGCCTCTAACCCCTAGGTTCAAGTGATCCCCCAGCCTCAGCCAGTGGTAGCTGGGACTAAGGGGATGCACCTGGCTTGATTTTTCTTAATTATATTTTATTTTATTTTAAGTCAGATTCTTTGTATTTGTTTCTTCGAAAGGCAAGTTTGCAGACACACAGCAAGAGCACCCCGTGAGCCCTGTCACACCCTGGCACTCTAGGCTGGCCCAAGCCCAGAGAGCAGGGAGAGGTGAACAGGCCTGTGTGACACCAGCAGCCCCATGAGGACAGTGAGGCCGCTCTCTCCTACTGGCTCTAGATGTCTGAGATACTTACCTGGCTCCCCAGGCCCTTTACTTCCCCCAACTACACAGCTCTCCCCCAACTACACAGGCGCCTTTGAGATTTAGAGGTGGGGAAAGATGCATCCTGAATAGCACAGGCTTGCCTGCTCTGGTCAAAAGCTGGATTTATTTATGTATGTGTTTATTTAGTGCTGGGACGGAACCTGGCGCCTTAGACGGTCCAGGTCAGTACTAGGTCATACTAGGTTATTGAGAGAGGCCCTGCCTAGAAACTGGGATTTTAAAGGTCAATGTTGTTCCCTTAAGGGAAATCCATAAGCCCTGAGTTTCTGTGAGATTTTCTTAAGTTTTCTTAAGGTAAGTCCAGAGCAGAAGACGTATTTTCTTTTTTTTTTTTTCTTTTTTTTTTTTTTTTTTTTTTTCGAGACACGGTTTCTCTGTGGTTTTGGAGCCTGTCCTGGAACTAGCTCCGGATGACGTATTTTCAAAGGCAG